>NW_006440820.1:1217959-1219190 GCF_000325575.1 Pteropus alecto
ACTCACAATGTAAGGTGAATAAAAATTGATGAAAGTAAAGAGAATAAGGATGAAGAGACTGGCGAAGTCCAATAAAAGAGAAAAAATAGAGAAAATGTCAAAAGAATGAAAGGGACAAGGGTAAGGAGGTTGAGAGATGGAGCTTAAGAAAAAAAAATGAGACAACTTTGAAAAGAGATAAGCATTTCTGCCTCCCTTTGAATAATGTGGCATTCATGCCCTCCCTTCTACCTCCCATTTCTGATGTCCTAGAATAAACTACCATGCTCCTTCAATTATTTATACCTCTGATAAAAGTTTTATGATAATGACATGTGTCACTGGAGAATATTCTTTATTAAAAGAACTATTACCACACTAAACAGTACAACGAATTTCATAGTCAAAACAGGTATTTAAAGAGGAGCATAATTAACATAAGGATATGAACAATTCCAACATCTTAAAATGTTTAAAAACCTCTGAAAGGGGTTGGGAGAGTAATGTATTTGAAAAAATAAAACTAGCATGTTTAAAAATACAGGGATATGAATCCAGAGGATGAAAACCGATTATACAAATACCCAGAAATCCACCATGGTGTATTTTATTACATGAATTGGCTGCACTTTGTTTACATACATACATCTTATCAAAGCTGTGCCTCAAGTCTTAAATCCCAAACAGTGTGCCAGATGCCAGAGAGGACACACTGTAAGATTCCACTTATATGAAGTTCAAGAACAGGCAAAACTAATCTACAGTAAGGGAAGTCAGAGCAATGGCAGAGGGCTGAATGAAAGAGGGCATGAGAGAACTTTCTGGGGTAGTAGAGGTATTCCATATGTTGTCTGGGGTGGTAGTTACACAGATGTATACATTTGTCAGGATTCATGGAACTGTATGCTTAAAATGGGCATATTTTATTGTATATAAATTACACCTCAATAAAGTTGATTTGAAACATTAAAATAAGGTTTACCTCAATAAAGTTGATTAAAATAAAGACTCGATAAAGTTCTAAAGGAATACAGTTATTGTGTATCCTGATTGTGGTGGTTGTTACACAAATCTATACATGTGATAAAATTTCATGGAACCATAAACTAAGGAGAAAATGTGAGTACATCTAAAAACTGGTAAAATTCAAATAAGGTCTGCAAGTTTAATATGACATCAATGTCAATTTCCTGGTTTTGATAATGTACTTGGTTTTGTAAGATGTCATCATTGAGGAAAGCTGGGGAAAGAG
>NW_006440820.1:1219209-1223817 GCF_000325575.1 Pteropus alecto
GTGATTTCGAATATTTTTTTAAAAAGAACACAGATTATACAGTCAGTATTTGTACTATCACACATCATCAATGTTACAAAGGAGTGAGCTTACTATAGGGTAGAATCCTGCAAATACAAAATTGAGGAAGGTAAATAAATGTTTAAATGTTTCCAGCCTGCCATTATCAGCTGGCGTTGGTGCTCCTACAAGCTGGGGTGGCAGCCACAGCAAGGCCTTGGTGTTCTCCTATTGTATATGAACACTTTCAGAGAACATCAATCTCAGACAAGGCCAGTCTGTGACTGTGATAGATCAAGATAAAACCAAGACCATTCCATAACCGTGTCTGAACACAGACAGAATATGAACATTGTCCAAGCCTTGAAATGTCAAACGTCCCACTCTCCTAGTTCACAGGAGTGATGCCTGCTTCTCTCCCAATTAGAGCTGTAGCCTTGCTCTAGTCTGCTCTCACTATAAGTGAGATTAAAACACACAATCATAGAAGCATCCCAGCTTCTTGATAGCAACCAATCCAGAGCAAGGCCCCACTTCCTTAAGCCTTCCCCAAGATCACCTAACACAAGTCCAAATCCTATAATAAGTCTTTTTTCTAACTCATGCTTACTTAGACATCCCCTGATTACTCAGGGTGTTTTCCCTCACTGCATTGAGTAATAAATCAACTTGTTCAATTAAAAAAAATCAAGGTGACCTAACAGATCAAATTATATTTTATAAATTTATTTTTATTTTGTTCAAAATAAATTCACACAGTACTACATAATCAACTCACCACAAACCCGCTGTCAAATGCAAAGTTATTAAAATTCTAATTCTGTGGTCAGTCATTTTGATTATAATTATTATGTTCATAATACATGGAAAAAATGAAATAACATTTTTAAATGCATGCATAACCCATTGGATCGACCTTTATCTTGCCACTTACTATAATAGAGTCATTTGCAAACTAGCAAACAAATTAGGCTAACTAGAAGCCATTGACAAATGAAAAAAAATAAGAGTATAATTGTAGAGTCGATGTAAATGGTGTTTAACATCCAGGCGAAAGTCACATAAAAACCTTCAGTCATTTGAAAATTTCTAACTAGTCTGACTTTTTGATAACAGCAGCTAATAATAGATCATATACGATAGCAACAGAAGCATAACATAAACTACTAAATGCCAAATTTCAATTAATAATGAAGCAATAAGGTGCCTGGTATAATTAGAAAGCCCTAGGCCAGGAGATCCAGGGTCTGGGCTCAGTTCTAGGATGAACAAGCTGAATCTGCCTTTAGTCATAGACTAAATGTCACAAACTAAGACTAAAGTATTGGGTATGGTAAAATGGCATTAGAGATCTGCTAGACAAGCCCCACATTACAGTTAAGAAAACTGAGGCTCAGATAGGTAAAGTGACTAAACCACAATCACACAGAGTTATGTGAAAGTGAATAAAGGAAACGTCATTTAAAATCATCAGAGTCAGGAAACCCTGAACAGATAGCTCTCATATACTATAGCCACTGCTATCTGCAGACTCCAGCAGGAAGAAATATACCTGTACTCCCCAATAGGAAGAGGTTTACTTTACTACTCCAGTAGGAGGAAGGAAGATTTTCTCCTTGCCTAGTAACAATTCAGCCAATGAGAAGCCATCACCACCGTGAACTCTCGCTCTCCTCTAATGGACTTTCACTCACAACCACCCCTCCCAACTTCCTCCTTTTCTTTATAAAGTAACACTCCCCTCCTTTATTCTCTGGACTTGCCTATAGTTTGCCATAGTTTGCAAGTCTCAAATTGCAATTCCTCTGCTATTCCTGAATAAACTCATTTTTACTGTTAAAATAAATGGCTATTTGATTTTTAAGGTTAGTATTACATGACAGTTCCAGTGCCTTCAACCCTAGCTCCTGCCCCACTTCTTGTAAATGATTCCTCATTTATAGAGTGAGAACAATCATCCACATTTGCTACTTTCTCATGGAGGCACTGGGATGATGACTGGAGATAATTAGTGTGAGTGAATATGTGCTTGTTTGTATTTAAAGGAATTCAGTAAAAAAATAAATAAACTAGTCTTTCGGGGTGGATGAAGTATGAGGCAAAATTACGCCTGGCTGTTTGCATAAATCCTCCCAATGCCAGGGATTTTAAGCAAGTAGAACTGTGTTTCTCAATGGCAGCAGTACTGGCATTTTAGGTAGAACATTGTCTCCAATGTGGGGTTGCCCTTCCCACACTGCAGGATGTAAAATACATGGTTGGCCCCCAGCTACTCAATACCAGCAGTACATCCTGGTCACTGCTGGCTCCCGGGCAAGGCGATTTAAAACATCAAAATTAATGCAAAAATTCAGGATGAACAAAATATGTCAAAATGTTAAATAAGATGGAATCAGTATTACTGATTTTTCCTTTTTTGCCTCAGGCTCCAATATGGCTCAGTTTGGCAGTTACTGATCCTGTATTTAAAATGTTCACATTTTGCTCATCATGAATTTTTCAATTCAATTTTTAAGATATTTCATTAAAATATTAACATGTTATCTAGCTTGATTACTGAGTTTTGGGGGATCCTTAAATTTTGCACCCAAGGCAAGTGCTTCGCTCGCCTCAACCTAGCCCAGTGATGCCCCCAGTTATTGTGATAACCCAAAACACCTCCATACATTTCCAAAGGCCTCCTTGGGTTGAGAATCTCTGAAATAGGGGCTGATTTTTCTCATATAGCAAGAAGTTCAGAGAGAGACAGCCCAGGCCTGAAAACAGTAGCTCCATGATGCCAGCAGAGCCCTAGGTCCTCTTTATTTCTGCTGTGCTCACAAGATGTCTGTTGTGCCCTTAGGAATTATGTCCTAGTTCTGAGCAGGAAAAACATGCCAGCTGAGCCTGACTCCTTAGAAAAATAACTTTTCCAGGAGCCACACACAATAAACCTTAACTCATGTACCATTGGCCAGATGAGTCATGTGGCAGCCCTAGCAGCAAGGAGCCTGGGAGCCCGGGAAGGTGAACGCTTTTAAGTGGTCACCTCTCCAGCCTGAATAAAACTGGTATTCTCTCTGTAAGAATGAAGGGCAGGGGAGTGGAGAATAAAACAGCTAGAAATGTCTGCAATGGAGGCTATATAGGATAATAAATGCTGGCTCTTTTTGGTGACTGCAATTATCATCTTCTCTGTAATTTGATGGTCTGCCTCAGCAGAGCATTTTGATGATCACTTTTAGAATTATGGAAAAAAATGGAATGTTCTCTTAGGCTGGGCTCCTCAGAGCATAGCCTAAAACGGATTTAGATGTATGTGATTTGTTATCAGCACACTCATAGGAGAAACTGGAAGGGAGCAAGGAGAACAGCTAAAGGAAGGGATGAATTCTCACATGAATTTTTGCCTTGGCCAGATGCACAGAGGCTATGAGCCTATATCGGAATACAGAGGTGCTTGCCTTGAAGAAGCTCAGCTTTTTACTTTTGACAAATCAGTCAAGCATTTGCTGCCAACTCTTGTGGTGAAGGGGATAGTGTCACCTCTCAGGTTTCTCTGTGTGATGCAATCAATGCCCAATGGCCAAGAGTGACACTCAAAGGGGGTTATAAATGTGAGTACTTGCTACAGCTAGGATAAGATGGGTGCCCCACCCTTAATGTGGATCTGGGTGGGCACCAAGAGCATCTACTACAAATATTAATTTTGATATACTTTCCAAGGAACTGCCTTTACTTCTACTTTGCATTGTTTGAGAATGTAACCCTAGATATAGTACTATGATTAAAAGCTATTGGGAAAATTGACAATGAGTTGAAAATGTCTCATTTTTAAGAAAAAGGGTTAACAGGTATTGACTTGTTTTGTTGAACCATGAATCTAGAAAGCACTTTATAATTTGTTATGGATATTAACCAAGATCCAGCCTGTAGTTCACAATCTCATCAGAGCATGTAAATATTTCATAGTCTTAGCGTCTAGTTTAAAGCTCGATGAATATTTAATTGAAGTTGACCAACAAAATAACTGAAAGAATTATGTTGCATTTAGTTAGGTCTAAAACGAGAAGCTCTTCATTTTCTAAAGTAGTTGGAAGCTAAACTTATTCCAACTTCATGAAATATTCTACATAATTTTAGAAGTAATTAAAGGGCTCTAAAATAGGCTTGAAAGGTACATATTACATATTGAGAAAAACATGAACTAAAAGGAATTTTCAACTTCAAATGCAAGAGAATAGTTTAATATATTGTGGCCTACAACATTACTTAGTCAGCAGTGGATTAGTTTCAATTCTCTTTTTTGACACAAGAAGTAAAAGTGAAATCTTTTCTTTGGCCCTAGCCAAATCAAATATTATAGAATGGTGATATGCAAACACCTATAAGATTGATATTAACAGGAGACCATGCATGATCCATCCAAATAAGTCAGCCCATAAATTATTTCTGAACTCTGGGTCAGCACTGAGCAGGTACTGAAAATAATTTGAGAGAGAGAGAGAGAGAGAGAGAGAGAGCCTAGCCAAATATTATAGAATGGTGATATGCAAACACCTATAAGATTGATATTAACAGGAGACCATGCATGATCCATCTAAATAAGTCAGGCCATAAATTAAATTA
>NW_006440820.1:1224900-1258657 GCF_000325575.1 Pteropus alecto
TTTACAAGTATAGTTCCTTATATGTGTAGCCAAGGCAGATATATTTTAGCACCTGTTAAGTTGAAAATAAGATGCTGTGCATTTGTGAATGCTAGATTTTACACTTACATTTTTTAAATTATCTCTACTACTGAAAATAATTTGAGAGAGAGAGAGAGAGAGAGAGAGAGAGAGAGAGAGAGAGAGAGATAAATGGTCCATGTTCGATATAGAGATGGTTTCCTGGAAAAGAAGCTTCCCTGCAGTCTGTTAAGATCTCCATAAGTGTCAGAACTGGGCTTCAAAAAAATATGTGCTCTAACTTATTGTCCCTAACACTGATGACATAGGACATGTCACTTCTACCAAACTGGAAAACTCCATGTTCGATATAGAGATGGTTTCCTGGAAAAGAAGCTTCCCTGCAGTCTGTTAAGATCTCCATAAGTGTCAGAACTGGGCTTCAAAAAAATATGTGCTCTAACTTATTGTCCCTAACACTGATGACATAGGACATGTCACTTCTACCAAACTGGAAAACATTTTAATTAGAATCAAAGTATTGTCAACCAATCTATGTTAAAGCTGCTAAAAACCACCTGATAAACAGTATACTAAGGTTTAAGTTCTTATCCAATCCTGAATTATTTTTTAATTACAGAGCCTAAATAATCTAATAATAGGTTCTTTTTTGGAGAAAAGAACAGGGGGCGGTGATACAGGATTGTCAATAAAACACAGCATATCCATATAACTGCCTTATGGGAAATAACTGATCACCTTGGTGTTTTCCCCTTTGACCTCAGTACTCTTTAAAAGATATTCAAACGGATTACCTTTTGCAAATGTCAATATGCCAGTATATGTGTGTGTGTGTTATGTGTACAAACACACATAACATTAAGATCAGACTCTTATCTAATAATGATACTTCCTTCCTTCACTTTTACAATGATTGCCGAGTCACCCTTTGGTCCTCTGACCAGCCTGACCGGACTCTCAGTATCTATAGAAGGACAGCTTATCCTGTCCGGGGGAGGAGATGAGAGATAGGTTGATAAGCATTAATCAACAAAGGTGAACATGTGGCGTCCTGAACCAATGTGCCTGGTCAGAAAAGGAGCGGTGATAACTTTTCTTTGTTTAGGGTACTTTTGTTCTCAAATGTGTCTTTTCATACTTCTAGCCTTAATATTTACATTGAGGACTCTTATTTTCTCAAATATACTTAATATTTAGTACATGTAACATTTTAAGATTGCATTTCTCTCAATGTCATGTAACTTACCTGTCTATCAAAAGCTACCCAGGATGGTACGTCGCTTCCAATTTCTTTAGTAAATACACTGTATTTAGGCTTCGTCTTTTCCCTGAGAAGGGGTTCTCCACCTATTCCAGGTTTACCTTCACTCAGCAGCATCCTAACATTATTTAAATAGCTCAAATGCTGAGATTTGTGGAACTTCTCCTTTCCCACCTATGAATACAAGAGATAACATAAAATGACCAAAATTACTCTTTATGGCTTTTCTTATTTGTTTTAAAAGGTAAACAGATTTCTCATCATTTATTTTTCCCATTACAAAATGCATATTAAAGTGGCAAATAATTATGATCAATCTCTATCCATAAAGTTATGCCACATTTCAAATTCGATTCATTTTAACAAGTTCAAAATTTTGAAAAGCAGTAAGAATAAACCCAATGCTCCATGCTATTTAAAACATTTAAAAATAACTATTACCACAAGTGAACATTTAGAACATTAGCTTGCTAACTAGTCTAGTCTCCCCATTTGCCAAGAATGCAAATAGGAAAAAAAAACTCTTCTACTTCAGAATAAAAATCTAAGTTTCCCCACAGAAGTCTAAACACTATTTTCACCAAAACAGAGAATAAAATATTTTTTCTCATTAAAATAAATGTAACAGGAAGTTCCCCAGAGCTGACATTCTCGTCCTAATTGTAGAACCTTGCCTTCCCTCTTCCTCAATTGCCTCCCATCTTTTCTAGGGATCTGGGCAGAGAGGAAAGACCGAATAATGCTATTAAGGGCTGGCAAAATTGTGAGCCAGCATCAACTCATATGCGCTGCTAGTAAGAAAATAAAACAGAAGAATCCCTCTAAGGAGAGAGATGGCAATACCTAGCAAAGTGAAAAGTGTATGTACCCTATGTCCTAGCAAGTCCACTCTGAAATATCTTTTGCGCTGTGCACGAGGAGCTATATATCAGATGATCTGTTAAAGCATTGTTTGTATGAGTGAAAAGTAGGAAACAATCTAAATGTCCATGAGTAGCAGAAAACATATCTCAATTGTGTTCTTTTTATAAAATGGAATATTAATACAGAGGTCTAAAATCACATATGTCAATATAGACAAATCTCAAATGATGTCAAGCAAAAAAAATAGGTATAGTAGAAGGGTACATAAAATTTGATAATTCCACATATATAAAGCTTGAAAATATTCAAAATACAGTGTTATTTATGGATTATATAAGCATGGAAATGACAAGTAGCAAATTCAAGATAATATAATATCCATAATATATGATATATGACAATAAATATCATATATATCATAATGAAATTTGTCTACCCCATAGCCATGCAAAAAAAATAAAACACTTCAGGTACTATTGAAGCTCTCTCTCAGAGTTCATGCCCTTGCCTCCTTCTCTACAAGTAACCATTATCTTTAATTTGCTGCTTAAAGTTGAACACTTAGACAGACCTATATACAGCCAGAGCAATGGCCTCTTGCAAAGCATGATGCACTGGCAGGGAAGTATGAGAGGAAGTTCAAAAAGACCTTTGTTTGTTTGTCTTTTCTTATTTCAAGACAATCTACTGAATGAGAAAATATTTGCAGATCATATATCTAATAAGGGGCTAATCTCTAAAATATACAAAGAACACACACAACTTAATAGTAAAAGGAAACCCGATTTAAAAAATGGGCAGAGAATCTGAGTAGATATTTTTCCAAAGAAGGCATATACATGGCCAATACATATGAAAAGATGTTCAACATCACTAATCATCAGGGAAATGCAAATCAAAACCAAATTGAGATATCACCTCTCACCAGTTAGAATAGTTATCAAAAAATAACAAGTGTTGATGAAGATGTGGAAAAAAGGGAACCCTCATGCACTGGTAGTAGGAATGTAAACTGGTTCAGCCACTAAGGAAAACAGTATAGAGGTTCTTCAAAAAACTAAAAATAGAGCTGCCAGATGACCTAGAAATTCCACTTCTAGGTATTTAACTGAAAATTAAAACACTAATTTGAAAAGATACATGCACCCCCTATGTTCATTGCAACACTGTTTACAATAGCCAAGACATAGAAACATCCTAAGTGTCCATCAATGATGACTGGATAAAGAAAAAGTGGTATATATAATGGAATATTATTCAGCCATAAAAAGAATGAAATCTTGCAATTTGAGAAAGCATGGATGGACCTTGAGGGCATTATGCTAAGTGAAATAAGTCGGAGAAAGATAAATATTGTATGATCTCATTTATAAGTGGAATATGAAAAAAACCGAAGCTCATAGACACAGAAAAGAGATTGGTGGTTACCAGAAGTGGAACATGGAGGCTGGGGATGAAATGAGTAAAGGAGGTCAAAAGCTACAAATTTCCAGGTATAACATAAATAAGTCATGGGATGTTATTGTATAGCATGGTGACTATAGTTAATAACATTGTATTGTATATTTGAAAGTTGCTAAGAGAATAATTATTAAAAGTTCTCATCACAATAAAAAAAATTTCGTAACTATACAGGTGTCCCCAATCCCCAGGCTGCTGATGCATGGCCTGTTAGGAACCAGGCCTCACAGCAGGCTAAACTTCATCTGTATTTGCAGCTGCTCTCCAGTACTAATATCACTGCCTCAGTTTATCAGGCATTAGATTCTCATAGGAGCACCGGTCTCTGGTGCCAAAAAGGTTGAGGACTGCTGATGTATGGTGATGGATGTTAACTAGATTTATTGTACTGATCATTTTGCAATATATATAAATATTAAATCATTACATTGTATACCTGAAACTAATATGATATTATATGTCAATAATACCTCAATAAAATGCCCAATATTAAAAAGAAAAGACCTCATTTCCTCTTATAGTGAAGGCAGCCCGGAAGAATAGGGAAAAGCCTGAGCAGCCCTGCCCAGGGTAGCTGGGCCACAAAAGCCGCCCTAAGCAGATAAGATTAACAGCCCAGCTTGAAGGTTTCAGGAGAAAAGGTAAAAGCAGTGGTTAGGATGATGAGCTGCAGCCTGGCTCTCTTTCTTAGAGAATCCATTGCCAACACCTCTTCCAGCCTCCCCAAATACCTGCCTACTCACACACATTCACACGCACACTCAGGTTACCACAAGTCAGTCCCAAATCAATATAGCAAAGCAAAAGTTGGGCTGGTTAAAATGAATGGTGAATAATATAGAATTTTATAAGCAAGTTCCCTCTTTTAAAGCAAGTAATTTCAGGTAAACACAAACTCATCTCAGGACAAACCAGTAAATGTTTCCTAAGCATTTACTATATTCCTTGCTTTGTCCCAGATATACTAGCTAAAATAAGCATAAGACTCAGCCCCTGCCCTGAAGAAGAAACCCATGATCTTGCTGATGAGGCAAAATTTAGATATATAAAACAACAATATAGTTACCATTTTTGACCACTTACTATGAGCTGGACCCTTTACTAAAAGTTTTATGTATATTATCACATTTCACCATCACAAAACCATCTCATAGATGTTATTACTGACATTTTACTGATAGGGAAACAGGCAGACTAAGGTAGATTAGCACACCCACAGTTACACAGTAACTAATGAAGCCTGCATCTGAACCTAAGTTCATGTGATCCTAAATTCTGATAAGTTTATCCAC
This sequence comes from Pteropus alecto, assembly GCF_000325575.1. Lineage (NCBI taxonomy): Eukaryota > Metazoa > Chordata > Mammalia > Chiroptera > Pteropodidae > Pteropus > Pteropus alecto. The sequence goes on from NW_006440820.1 coordinate 1,229,800, forward strand.
CCAGAGCCATATGCAGCCAGTCTGGAGTAGTAGTGTTAAGGTCCTGTGAATAACTGGATACTGTCTTGGGCCTGGAGGAATGGGATGAATTAAACATGAGAGGAAAGGCAAGGTGGAAAGGCAAGTGTGTTCCAGGGAGGGTTATGAGTGATACACTGCAGCTGAACTGACAGCATCTAGTGTGAGGGGCAAGAGAGAAGTGAGACTAATAAAAAGGATAAGTTCAAATTTAGAAGGAGGATGAGATAGAATAGAATATGTGAGTAGGTCTATATTATGGGAAGCCTCACATTTAAATACTATATACATCTGAAACTCTCCTTGAGCAAGGAAAAGATGGCCATGTTCTAGATGGACTGAAAACCATTTTATAGCCTTGGAATGGCAAGAATTGGAAAGCTAGATAATATCAAAGGTTGGCGAGAACATGGGGAAGCAGAAACCCTAGTACTTTGTTGATGGGCAAGTTAACTGTCATTCTGGGAAGCAATATAGTACTACTTGGCAAAATTAGAGATGTGTGTTCCCTATGATTCAAGAATCTCACTCCTGGATACATACCTTAGAGAAATTCTGACAGTAGCCAATAAATGGATATGTATGAGAATGTGTTGGTATTTGGGGGGAGTTGGAGGCAACCTACATATCCATGTTGATGGAATGAATAAGAAAAGATGACTTAATGGATAAGTACACTATGGTGGATGTTAACTTCACCTCACTGCTTAGAAGCAATAAATTACATGTATTAGCTCAGGCTGACGTAACAAAATTCCATGGATTGGGTGGCTTAAACAACGGGAATTTATTTCTCACAGTTCTAGAGACTTGGATGTCCATGATAGTGGTCAATTTGGCTGCCCAGTGAGGGCTCTCTTCTTGGCTTGCAGACTGCCAATTTATCACTGTGTCCCCATATGGCCATGAAAGAGAGCAAGCTCTCTGGTATCTTTTCGTAAATAAGAGCACTAATCTCATCATGGGGGCCCCATCCTCATGACCTCATTTAAAACCTAATTACCTCCCAAGGCCCCATGTCCAAATACCCTCACACTGGGGGATTAGGGCTTCAACATATAAGTTTTGTGCAGACACAATTCATTCCATAGCATCGGATGTGCATATGGCAATATAGACAGATCCTTAAAATATATTATTGGGTAGGAAATCTACAGCCCACAGTATTATTTATATTTTTTTAAAAAAACACAAAATATGATACATATTTTACGAGGACACATACAGATTCAAGAATGTATACCAAAGACATGTGAATGAAGGCCCACATAAAAGTGGAGAGGGAATGAGAGGATCGGGAATGATGAGGAATAAAATTACATAAAACATGAGAGAGACCTTGCACAGATTAATGATGATATTGTGCCAGAAACAGAGGAAGATAATTAATTCACTTCTTTGCACTTGACATTTTACAAAAATGATGGATTAGAATGAGAGGTGAGAGGTAGGCAGACTAGGCAAGCTGCTAGCACAGCCGAGTAGGTACAATGTGAGAAAGGCATGCACAACGGTGAAGACAATGGGAATGGGAAGCAACGAATGTCTATAAAACAGGGACCCTCAAACTGTGTTTAAGGAAGGGCAAGTCTGATAGTTTTCTCCCCAAATCATTTTAGACTGATACTTTTGTAATATGCAATAAAATTAATTATAAGAAATTAAAATAAAAACAAAGACATAAAAACTTGCAAGCCCACTGATCATACTCTTGGATATCATGGCAATGTCAAATTGCTAAATAAGTTTCTAAAGACTCCCAATATCACAAACGCACACCATGCTTTGAGCAGTGCTGCTATAGTGGACATCAGGTAAAGAAATCAACATCTGTGATTGAATGTATTAAAAAAGAGTGATGGCAAGGTGTGGGAGGGTGATTTGAAAGTTTCATGTGAGCTTCACTTTCACTTTGAAAGTGGGTGGTGGGAGGAAGAAAAACAAGGAGGATGAAGTACTTCCACAACCTGGCTCCTTAGCCTACATATTTGGTGCAGCTCCCAAACATGTTTCTACCAGCACAGGTTGAATTTCTCATTCTGAAATTTCTGAAGGAGACTAAAGCAGTAGATTGAGCTTGAAGCGCCCACAGCAAGACTAGCCTTTCCTTTCTTGGTCACCATCACAACAGCAAGGGGAAGAGAGGGACTGGAAGAAGCAAAGGGCAAATGAGATGTACTTGTCGACCCATTCGTGCATATACATGAATGCTATGAATTCTTGTCAGCACATTTTTGTCCAGCTAGTCACAATGACAGAATACCATACAACAGGGCCTTTTTATTTTAAAGATCCACCAATACTGTGAAAATTAAGGGGAAACCACAATATATCAAATTCAGAAGGTAATTTAAGTTCCTACTAAAATGATGAGCAATTTCTCTATCCAAAGAGTATTAGCTAGTATTTGCTAAATATTCTCAATTCTTTTGCTAATAAAATAAAATTAGCCAGACCTAATTCTTAAAAAGAATACTATAGCATGAAAAGAACTATTACTAAAATCTTTCTAAAACTCTTGACTTGTGAGTTATGAATCTACACATTCAAAACAAAACCAACAAAACACACACACACACACACACACACACACACACCACTTCTTTAAAGTTCAGTAATGCCAATTTCTACTGTTATTCTAATCAGCATAGAATGCAAAATTCCATTTCTGTACTACTGGAGTATTAACTTGAAATTTCGATTCAAAATCCAATACCTTAGAAACTAATTGCCTAAGGATTTGTTTGGTATGATGTAAAAGTCTACAAGGCACCAGTTTCAACTGTTTACCCCTCCCAACACACATATTCAAGTGAGGTTGCCAATACAATTTCTTAGGATCAAATGTCAATCTGCCCTTTGCCCTAGTGACTGTGAAATGCTGCTCAGTCTCGGTCCAAAAAAATTAGGCAAATGTCTTAGCAAATGATAAAAATCAGGAATATTACGATCACAGATCCAGTGCTCCTTGGTATCTCAACATCCTGTGTCCCATCCCACTTATGACACCACTATTGGAAAAATAGCAGCCAGTTCTAGACTCTCCTTGATGTTTCACATCAAATTAAAAGCTAATATCACCACTCCTTCTGTGATGCTAAAGATTGGAAGATCAATGTTATGACAGGGTCAGACTGATTAATGAATAATCAATAAGTTGTCAGGGTCCCTATAGAAACCATAAAGCTAACCCAAACTGAGAAGCAGGCTATAGTCATGAGCATGATTTATTTATCCATTTACAATCTCTCTTTTAGAGCACATCAGAGTATCTTTGTTTCTTCCTAGGCTATACTCCAAGCCTAGATGCTTAACAACTATATGACAAAGGCAGGAAGAGTGAGGTGCTTGGTAAGAATCTGACAGCTCATTAGGGCCACTAGGAGCTAGAAGTCTATCTTTGCAGATGAGATGTTAATATCATTCCTGAAGCCATAATTGCTAACATGTATAGCACTGTTCTAAGTACCTTAGAAGTAATTAAATTCTTTTAATTCTCAGAGCAAATCTCTAAATATGCTTTATCATTATCCCCATTTTACAGAGAGACTTCATGCACAGAGTTTTAAGTAATATTCCCAAGCTCAATCAACTAGTATAACCAATGAATATAGGATATAAACTCCATGCTTGAGCCCTTAAGCCTTAGGCCTTGCGTTTTTTTGTGCTCTGGCTGAGAAAAGTAATAGGCCTCCCCTTGTTTAAGTCATCAGTATTGAATAAATACTTTTGCTTTTGACAAACATAATAATGAAAATGACCACCATGACCTGGAAGGGAGGGATTAGATCAGATCATTCTACCTAAACTCAATCCCTTAAAAACAGGACAGACATTAGAGAGTGCTATAGAAACTCTTTTATGGCCACTAGCAGTTACTGGAAATTTGAGGACTGGAGAAAGCCAGTTAATATTTAGTATTTCAATGAACATTAACAATACTTTTCTAACTACTCTTTGAGGCTAATGGGAATTATGCTATAGAAGTACCTAAAACTATCATTTAGATATTCTCGCCTGGATCAGGTTTAGGACTAGTTTGCTTCTGTTCCATGAATAGCTTTTTTCTCTCTTTTCATATCATATTTATTTTAGAAATTCATTTTCTCTTTTCTTCTTTTCTGTACTTTTACAGAGAAAAAGAAGTCACTCAGCAAATACTGTGAACCTTTCAATTTTTGAACAATTGAAAAATTGTTGTTCAATTTTTGAACAACAAAATTGCTTCGAGTATAGTGAGATCTTAAGAGTTCAGGACCATAAAAGCATGAAAGTTATCATTACTTATTAACAAAGGTAAATTACTCAAAAAGAAACCCCAAATGTAAAAATTAAAAAAGCCATGTCAAAGAAAACTTCAAACATTTTTAAGCTAATTTTTTCTCTTTCCAAATCTAAATTGGAAAAGTGTTGAGCTACTGATTTTTAGCCATCAACTCAATATAACAATAAAATTGGTGTTATATATTTAATAATATATTTAAATCTGTAGAGTAGAAAGTAAAATTTAAATTAATAAGATCTAGAGAGATATGCAGCCCCTTCCTCAGAAGACTCTGACTTTTTCTCTCTAAATAATTCAACTCAAAGCACTAACCAATAAAAAGTATTCTAAAGACTTCCCCGAGTCAGTTAAAATCACTGACTCGATGTAGCTGATTAGTGCATTCATTCTCAAATTCCTTCTCCATTGTCAGTCTCCATTTAGAATTCAGAAAAAGACCAAACGCTAAACTTGTTTCCTCAGCCTCCTTTTCAGAAGTCTGTTCTAAGATTCTCGAAAAAGCTCCTGTTCTCTTGAACCAAGGGAAAAATGCAGGTGATATGGCCCCTAGCTCACCTGTTCTTATCTTGAAATGTATACATGATGCCTGGACATGCAGCAGCCAGCTACCTTGGGATCATGGGCAGGAAGGTGGGGAGGATTATAGAGATTCTGGCTCAGGTAAAGTTGAGCCTTTAAATGTATGCCAGAAGCTACCTACCTCCAAACTTCCTGCTTAGTGAAAAAAATAAATCTCTGCTTATTTAAACCTCTACTGGTCAGGTATGCCATTATTTGCAGTAGAAAGCATTACAAACTGATGAATTTAGTTTCTAAAAGCTGTGCTTTAATGGGTTTTTTTAACAGAATAATATTATTAACTACTCTAAAGGGTAGTTTTCTTTATATACTGAGAAAAATAAATCTCTTCTCAAACTTTGAGTAAAACAATTATTAGTAAAATTTATCACTCTCACTGACTTAAGGGATCTATTTGAGATTAATTCTAGAATTTATAGAGACGGGCAACTGGTTCCACTAATAAGACTAGAAGAACAGAAAAGCTAAAGGCAGTTGTGAGTTGTATACACATGGGCAGTGTATCTGGAGATGAAAACCAGGAGTTCATGATCTGGTCCAGTACCTTCTTTATGGATATTATGAAGGAAAGTCTACCTCAAAGTGAAACTTGGAGCTGTTGATGAGATGGAGGTTCATGAGTGTGTGTGTGTGTGTTTCAGGGTAGGTAGGCTGAAGTGAGCTCCTCATAACACTCAAGTTCAGCACACCTGTAATAACATTCTGGCTGTAGCAGCATCTGAAGCTGATGGTCAAAGAAGGTGGCACCAGAAAACAAAGTACCTACAACACAAAACCACATCACATTTGACTTCCCTCTCCCCACACCCAGCAGAGTCTGTTGGCTTTAGGGACCATGGACACTCAGTGTAAGACCTATGGATTCAAAAATCCTGGGTCAGAGTGGAAAGGTGGAATACAAGGGCAACGTATCTTCAACTATACTTGGTGAATTGCTAAAGACTTTTGGGGACAGAGGCAGCCTTGTCCCATAGCTGTGAGGTCAGCGGATGATAGAAGCCCGAGGGTGAGAGGGAGTGGTAATTGTGTAATTGTGCTGAGTGTGTTTTAGGACTGGAATCTGAACATCTTCATCAACAGTCTCTGATCCCACAAGAGCAAGGACTGAAACAAAATTTATAACAATCAGATAACCATGAAAATTATATTTAAAAATAGGAAAGGTATAGGGACCTAAGTGGAATTGAGGTTTCCACACATCATTTCAAGTGGTAAAACACTAATAGCAATAGACCACAGTCTATATAAGTCACATATATATACTGTAACATACAGAACAATTACTTGGAAAACTACACTAAGAGATACACTGAAAAACACTATACATAAATCAAGATGGACTCCTAAAAAAAATAACCCACAGGAAGCCAAGAAATGAAAAAGAAAGGCAAAAATAGTAACCCACAGGAAGCCAAGAAATGAAAAAGAAAGGCAAAAATAGAAAACATAATATATCAGACATAAGCATTAATATATCAATAATCACCTTAAATTTAAATGATCTAAATACATTCATCAAAAAGGCAGATTTTCAGGGTGGATTTAAAAAGCATGACCAACTACATGCTGTTCACAAGAAACTCACTTCAAATTCAGTTACATAGGTCAGCTGAAAGTAAAGGGATAGAAAAAGATATACCAAACACTAATTTAAAAAAGGCTAGATCAGGGGTTCCCGACCCCTGGGCTGCAGACCGGTACTGGTCCGTGGTCTGTTAGGAACTGGGCCACACAGCAGGAGGTGAGCAGCAGGCATGCAAGCAAAGCTTCATCTGTATTTGCAGCTGCTCCCCAGCACAAGCATCACCACCTCAGCTCCACCTCAGATCATCAGGCATTAGATTCTCACAGGAGCACCGGTTCCTGGTGCCAAAAAGGTTGGGGACCACTGGTATATGATAAGCTAGATTTCAGAGCAAAGAAAATTACTTGAGAAAAGAGGGATATTACATAACGATAAAAGAATCAATCCACTAGGAAAATACCACAAACGTAAATGTGTATGCACTAAACAACAGAACCTGAAAATATATGAAGCAAAACCTATAAAGCTGAAAGGAGAAATAAACAAATCCACAATTACGGCTGGGGACTTCAACAATACTCTCAGCCATCAACAGAACTGAACTAAAGTATATACAACTCCACCCAACAACAGCAGAATACATATTCTTTTCAAGTGTGTATGGAACATTTGCCAAGAGAGACTATACTCTGGACCATAAAAGAAATTTCAAGAAATCTAAAAGAATTAAAATCATACAGGTTATATTCTCTGATAAGAATAAAGTCAAACTAGAAATCAATAACAGAAAGGCAACAGCAATATCTCCAAATGCTCGCAAATTAAACACACTTCTGTACAGTCTATGGGTCAAAGAGAAAACTTCAAAAGAAATTTTTTAAAAAATAGAACTAAAAGAAAATGAAAATAAAACATTTCAAAACATGTGAGATACAGCTAATGCAGTGCTGAGAAATCAATATCACTAAATACATCAGAAATGAGGAAAGGTATCAAATCAAAAACCTAAGTTCCTACTTCAAGAAATTATTTTAAAAAAGAGTAAAATAAACTGAAAGCCAAGTGTAAGAAATAAATAATAAAGAGCAGAGCAGAAATCAATGAAATTGATAAAACAGGAAACAACAGAGAAAATCAAATACAAAGTTTTTTCTTTAAAAATAACAAAAAGGTGATAAATCAATTAGAGCAAAACTTTAAATTTTTTTAAATAATATAAGATAAAAATCACCAATATCAGAAATGAAATAGGGGATATCTTCACAGATTCTATGGCCAATAAAAAGATAGAAGGAATACTCTGACCAACTTTACGTACATAAATTCAACAACTTAGAAAAAGTGGACCAATTTCTCAAAACCACAATCTATCAAAACTCAGTCAAGATGAAATAATTTGACTAGTCCTTCAATCTTTAAAGAACCTAAATCTTTAACTAAAAGCCAAAAGGAAACTCCCATGCCCAGCTGGCTTTAATGGAAAATTTTACCAAATATTTAAACAAGAACTAACACAAATTTTATGCACTCTCTTTCACAAAATAAAAAAGGAAGAATCTCTTCCCAACTCATTTTACTAGATCAGTATTATCTTGATACAAAACCAGATACCACAGTTCAAAAAATCTATAGACAAATAATATCTCCCATGAACATAGAAGCAAAAATCCTCCACAAAAAAAAAAATAGCAAATTGAGTCCAGCAATATACAAAAAGAATTAATTATACACTATGACCAAATTGGATTTATTATGTAAGGTTGGATCAACATTCAAAAATCAATCAACGTAATCCACCAAGTAAAGAAAATTCAAATGATCATATCAATTGATACAAGTTAACTCATTGGACAAACTCCAACACTCACTCTTGATAAAAACTCTCAGCAAGTTAGGAATAGATGGAAATTACTTGATAAAGGGCATCTACAAAAAACCTACATCTAACATCATACTTAACAGTAAGATACTAAATGTTTTTCCCCTAAGATCAGAAACAAGGCAAGAATGTCTGCTCTCATCATTCTGATTCAACAGATTACTGAAAGTTCTACCCCTTACAATAAGGATAGAAAAATAAAAAGGATTGAGATTGAAAAGGAAGAAATATAACTATCTCTACTTGTAGATGATAAGATTATCTATGTAAAAAAAATCCCACAGAATTTACATTGATAATTTCCTAAAACTAATAAGTGAGTTCAGGAGGGTCACAGGATACAAGATCAACACACGAAAATCAATCACATTTCTATACACTAAAAATGAACACGAGAAACTGAAATTTAAAACACAATGTCATTACAATCACTCCAAGGAAAAGGAAATACAAAACATGTACAGAATCTGTAAACTGAAAATTACAAAATGCTGATGAAAAATATCAAAGACGACCTAAAGAAATGGAGAGACATTATGTTCATAAATTGGAAGATGTCAATTCTCCCAAAATTGATCTAGAAGTTTAATGCAATTCCTATCACAATTCCGGCAAAGATATTTGTAATCATAGACAAGCTTATTCTAAAATTCATATGGAAAGGTACAGGCCCTAGACAAAGAAGAATCTTGACAAAGAAAAATGTGTGAGGAATAACTATACTTAATGTTAAGATGTACAATATTAGTACAGTAGTAAACACAGTGTGGCATTGGCAGAGGGATAGACACAGATCAAGGGAACAGAACAGAAAACACAGAATGAAACCCAAATATGCTCAAATGGTTTCTTACAAAAGTGCAAAAGCAATTCAGTGGAGAAAGGAGAACCTTTTCAACAAATTGTGCTGGAGTCACTGGATATCCATAGGCAAAATAAAATGAATCATGAGCTAAATCTCACAACTTATACAAAAATTAACTTAAAATGGATCACAGATTTGAACATAAAATGTAAAACTATAAAAATTTTAGGAAAAAAAAACAGAGAAAATCTTCAGGATCAAGGGCTGGGCAGAGAGTTCTTAGACTTAACACCAAAAGCACAATCCTTAGAAAGGAACACTGATAAATTGGACTTCATCAAAATTAGAAATGTTTTTGTTCTGCAAAAGACAGTTAACAGGATGAAAAGACAAGCTACAGACTGAGAAAAAACAAGCAAACCACATCTTAGACAAAGGGCTTGTATCTAGAATGTATAAATAATTCTCAAACAGGAAAAAAATCCAATTAGAAACCAGCAAAAGACATAAACAGACATTTCACCAAGGTGGATATACAGATGGCAAATAAGCACATGAAAAGATATTCAACTCATTAGCCATCAGAGAAATGTTGATTAAACCCACAATGAGCTATCACTACACACCTATCAGATGGCTAAAATAAAAAGTAGTGACAACACTAAATGCTGACTAGGATGCAGAGAAACTAGATCATTCAAACGCTGCTGCTGGGAATGTAAAATGGTGTTTGCTCTCAAAAATAGTTTGGTAGTTCCTTAAAGAACTAAATATGCAATTATTATATGATCTAGCAACTGCATTTCTGGGCTTTTATCTCAGAAAATGAAAACACATGTCCACACAAAAATCTGTACATAGCTGTTTGTAGCAGCTTTATTCACAACAGCCAAACTGGAAAAGGCCCAGCTGTCCTTTACAGGTAAATGATTAAAGAAACTGTGGTACACACATAGAATACTACTCAGCAATAAAGATGAACAAGTAATACACACAACTACCTGGATAAATCTCCAGGGAATTATGCCATGTGGAAAAAAAAATCCCAAGAGGTACACACTTTATGAGTCTATTTAAGTAACATTTTCAAAGTAATAAAATTTTAGAAATGAAGAATAGATTAGTGGTTGCCAGGAGTTAGGGATGCTGAGGTAGGGAAGGGATGAGAAGGAGGTGGGTGTAATTATAAAAGGGCAATAGGAGGGATCCTTGTGATGATGGAACTATTCTGTATCTTCACTATCATGGTAGTCACAGTAACCTATACATGTGATGAAATGTATAGACTAAATATATACACACAATTACCAAATTGGGAAAATCTAAATAAAATTGGTGGATTATATTAATGTTAATATCCTGGTTGTACTATTACACTATAGTGTTACAAAATGGGAAACTGGGTAAAAGGTACGCAGGATCTCTCTGTATTATTTCTTATAACTGCATGTAAATCTACAATGATCTCAACAAAAATTTCAATTAACAATAAAAGGAGAGAGAGGGTCCATTCTCCTTGGTAACTAGGAGAGGTTCCACTCAGGTGCCTTTTATAAAGTATTAAGTATGAGTATGAACAGAGATGAGCAGTAAATGACTAAAGTCTCACATAAATGAGATGGAAATGATTCTATAAATGATAAAACAAACATCTCTGTTTCGATTACTAAGCTCATGTGAAGAAAAGGCAATCTAAATTAACCGTTAAGCCATGTAAATTGACCTGATTTCAAGCAAAACTCTAGCAGTTGTGACCATCCCTCCTTTGGGATGCCAAATACTTGGTTAGGAAAGCAAAGAATTTGTTTGGCCTTCGACTAGCCAAGCTGGTCACTTTGTCGCAGTGGAGTTGCCAGATCAAATTCAGGCATCCTGAGGCCTGATTAATGAGTAGTAATAATGCCCAACTCTCCCTTCCTTTTGCTATGGGGAATCCGCCCCCCCATCCCCCCACTCCCATCCACATGCAAAGTTGCCTCTGTCCTTTCTACAACTGTAGGAACAGGATAAACTCCTCAAGAAATGGCCCAAAAAATCCCTTTACATTTACACTAGTTCATATCTGGAATCCTGTTGTTGGGAGACTGGTCTCCCAATAGGCCACAGAGATGCTGAGTCACAACTTGCATGGTGACATCTTCATGCTGTCCTGGCCACTTTGTATAAACCACATGTCCTGAGAGACTTATAACCTATTTAAGCCACAAAAGCACTGTTGCTAAAATAAGAAATACAAATTTTGTTGCACAGCAGCAGTGAATGACACAAGCAAGAAGCTAATTCCAGAGGTGATTCTCCCAAGCTGTGTTTATCCCCTCTAGTTTTTAGGCATGGCTGCTACAGGTAGACAGGGGCAATAGACAGGCACTAAAAGGGGTGTTTGCCCTAAGTAAAGAAGGGCAACCCAAAGAACAACTGGATCGCAGCTTCTCAGCCAGCTGAGGAATATCACGATCACACATAAAGAACAAAAAAACACAACACAGACAATAGGGCAGTAAATGAGTGGTTTGGACAATATGAGTGTTCAGGGTTATGTAGAGAGATGGTTTCTGCTGAGATGGTCAGGGAAGGGTTTTTTTGTTGTTGTTTTTCAGGGAAGGTTTTAATGGGGGGGGGGGGTAGTATTTTCCAGAGAAGTCTAGAATCTGGATGGGAAGAGAAAGAGGTATGAGAATGCTGTCAGGAATGGAGACAAGTAAAAAAACAATTGAGTGGGAAAGAGCAAAATCCATTCAAAGTGATCATGATGGTTTAACTGGAGAATTAGGTTTGTTTTGCATTATGAAAAAGAAGACTGTCAAGAAAGAATGGTATTGAATTTTTTACAATGATGATGTACTCTTGTTATTTGTATAATTAAAAAACAGAAACAAAAAAATTTTAAAGAAAGGGATGCTAAGGCTGAGGAAAACATCTAGACTCACAGGTATTCAGCATGTGGCTGCTGTGGCAGACAAAGTTTGCTAGCTTTCAACAGCCATTAATTACTCTCTTTTCTCTTTCCCAGTTTCAAAACTAGATGGTGAAAAACCAAATTCCTAACTACCCTTGTACAAAAGGAACCAATAAGATACAAGGGGCAAGCTTACTGGGGGAGTGGGAAACATTCTCTTCTGACATAAGAGACTTTTTTCCCTTTTTCTCCTTCCTGCTTGTCTTGAACATAGTTATGAGAAGTTGTGATATCTGGATCTGAGGCAACCATCTTACAACCATGAGGACACGAGCCTAAGAAAGAAAAAAAGCCTGTTCTGAAGATGGCAGAATGAAAAGATAAAAAGGATCTGAGTCCTTTATGACATTCGTCAGCCACTGCCTAAACCCAAAACTGCCAAACCTCTAGAGTTTTTATGATATAATTAATTTGGCTTAAGCCACCGTTAGTCAGATACTCTGTTACTTATAGCCAAAAGTATCTTAAGTGACACAGTTATAAAGTTCAGGACAAAATATAAAAGTAAGCAAAGTTAGGTGTTTAATCCCTAAATAGGCGGTTACTCTAATTTCTGAACTCCAAATTAACATTTAGGAATAGCAATGGAATAGTATGTCATTTCCAAAGTATGAATGGCAGCTTCAAGAAGTGGCCCAGTCTGAAATAATATGATTTCAAGGCATTTCAATAGTTACTGGGAACAAGTGACAAAATACTTTAAATCAAAACCATCCTGTGATCTGGCACAGTAGATACCTATTGTTTATCTGCCCAGCAATTTCTTACCACCAAATAAATCCTTTCTTTTCTTTTTTTTTAAGGGCTAATATTCTTTTTTTTATGGTGACACTGGTTAATGAAATCCAATAAGTTTCAGCTGTACACCTTAACAGTAAGGCATATATGTTTACACTGTGTGTTCACCTCCCCTAGTTAGATTTCTTTCTGTCAACACATATTTGACCCATTTTACCCCATCTACCTCCCCCCACCCATCTCCCCCTACCCTCTGGTAACTACTAGTCTATTGTCCATGTCCATGACTCTCTGTTTGTTTGTCCTGATTTGTTGCTTTTAGGTTTATATCCCACATATAAGTGATATCATGTGATATTCACTTTTCCTGTCTGGCTTATTTCACTTAGCATGATTATCTCGAGGTCCATCCAGGTTGACACAAATAGCAATATTTATTTCACTTCTTCTTATGGCTGAGTAATATTCCATCATATATATGTACCACAGCTTCTTTAGCCAATCATCTATCGTAGGACACTTCGGTTGCTTCCATGCCCTGGCCACCTGTGAATAATGCTGCTATGAACATCAGTGTGCAAATATCTTATCATATATGGGTTTTCAAGTCTTTGGGGTAAATACCCAGTAGAGGGATTGCTAGATCATCTGGTAGATCAATTCTTAGTGTTTTGAGGAACCTCCATACTGTTTTCCATAATGGCTGTACCAATTTGCAGTCCCACCAGCAGCGTATAAGGGTTCTTTTTTCTCTGTACCCTCTCCATTGATTATAGCTATTCTAACAGGTGTGAAATGGTATCTCATTATGGTTTTGATTTGCATTTCCCTAATAGCTAGCGATGTTGAGCATCTTTTCAAATATTTTTTGGCCATTTGTATCTCCTCTAGGGAGAAGTATCTGTTCAGGTCCTCTGCCCACTTTTTGATTGGATTGTTTGTTTTTTCTTTAGCTATTTATTTTTTTAACAGTTTTATTATGGTACAATTTATATATCATAAAGTTTACCCATTTAAAAGACACTGTACAATGGATTTTACTATAACTACAAAGTTGTGCAATCATCACCATAATCTAGTTTGAAAACACTTTCATCATTCCAAAGAGAAACCCCATACCCATTAGGAGTCACTTCCTATTTCCTCCCTTCCTCCACACAGGTGTTGGTAACCATTAATTTACTTTCTGTCTCTATAAATTTACTTATTCTGCATATTTTACATAAATGGGATCATACGATATGTACTTTTTTGCATCTTATTTATAGTATAATGTTCTTGAGGTTCATCAATGTTATAGCATTTATCATCAGTATTTCATTCCTTATTATGGCTAATAATATTCCATTGTATAGACATAGCACATTTTGTTTATCTATTCATCGGTTGATGGACATTTGGGTTGTTTCTACTTTGGGCCTATTCAGATATATGCTTTGCAAATATTTTCTCCCATACTGTAGGTTGCCTTTTTTACTTTTTTGATGGTTTCTTTTGAAGCACAACTTTGGCTATTTATTACAGTATTATTTCTAATAGCAAAAGACTAGAAATAACACATTTACACATCAAAAGGGGATGGGTTATATAAACTATGGTATGTCCACACAATGGAGTACTATGCAGCTGTGAATGGAACACATTCTGATGGAATGAGGACAGCTCTATATACTACTAAGGAGAGATCTCCAAGATATACTGCTAAAAGGAAAAATGGAAAGTACAAGAGAATGTGTAGAGTGTGCTACCGTTTATTTAATAAGAGACCAAGTGAATATATTTAAGAATTTGCTATTAAAAAAAACAGGAAGTATAACCCAAAACCAAATAAATAGAGTTTTTTTTAAGTTACTTATAGAGAGAGGGAACAAGATTAAAGGGACAGGGATAAAAGCCACATTTGTCTGAATGCACCTCATTTTGTAAATTTAACTCTGAAGCCACATAAATGTTTTATTTTTACATTATAATAAAACAAAATTTTTAGGTTAAAAATCAAAAAGCAAAATGAAACAAATGAACTTAACTGGGTATTGAGCTGTAACTTAACCATACTATCATTAATCATTTAAATGAAATTAAAGCCTAATAATTTGACTGTACATTCCTAGTGGGATATAGTCTAAAAACTAAAGCACTACAAAGAAATCTTAAACTATTTTCAAAACTCAAATTATTAGTAATAATGTTGTTATTATTGATTGAAACTATTATATGGATATATATTTTTATTTACGGTATGATGGGACTCAGGGAAGGCTGCCCCAAAATATGCTGATATGGCATATTGATTATTTTAAATTAAAGTTACTTGAGAAACCACCAGTACAAGGACACTCTGACCCTTTTCTCTGTCTCCCTGAAAGCAGGAAACAGATCTCTCATGTGAAAGGTGCTCTCTCTGCATCAGGAGGCAGAAAGACATCCTTACCATCAGAGACAGGAAATTCAGGACCAAGAAGGCTGTGTGAACAAAACTCTGCTTACTTTTTTCACTAATCAGTATCTAAACCTAAGTTTCCTTGTTTTCTTAATTCTTCGCAAATTTATTGTTTCTGTCTAAAAATTGCCTGCTTTGGTCATTTCTTTAGGTCCTACATCTATGAGACCTCCAAATGTCCAAAATTAAATTTGTTTTTTTCTCCCATTAATCTGTCTTGTATCAATTTAATTATTGGACCAGTCAAAAATAACCAAAAATAGTAGGGGGAAATTTTCCCCTCCCCAATAAATAGAATAAAACAAGTAAGTAATTATACTAACATCTTATGAATCAAGATTTTCAATATAAGAAAAGATAAGTATAGAATCAAAGAAGTTAAATAAAAACTTATGAGCCTTAATTTACATTGGAAATATCAGTTTGGATTCATGTTGTATTTTATCTTTAAAAATGTATACATATTTTCTAGACTTGTTTTAAGAGAATGAAAATTCAAGCCACAGACTGGGAGAAAATATTAGCAAATCACATATCCAACAATGGACTTGTATCCAGAATACATAAAGAACTCTCAAAATTCAACAGTAAGGAAATAACCCAATTAAAGGCGGGCAAAAGATAGGAACAGACATTTCATTTCAACAAAGAGGATATACGGATGGCAAATACGCACATGAAAAGATGTTCAACATTGTTAGCCATTACGGAAATAAAAATTTAAATCAGGATAAGATGCTACTACACACCTATTAGAATAGCTAAAATCCAAAACACTAACAATGCCAACTGTTCACAAAGATTGGGAGTAACAGAAACTCTCATTCACTACTGGTGGGAATGCAAAATGGTACAGCCACTTTAGGAGACAGTTTGGCAATTTCTTATAAAGTTAAACATACACCTATGGCCAGTTCCAGATTTATGTGAAAGTCAAGTATCCTGCCATTCAAAGAAAAGCAGTGACCATTTTGCTGCAGTTTTCAACTTCTTACATGTATAAGCAAAGCTTCCCTTGTTTAACAGGTTTCAAAAGGAAGGCCAGAAATCTCATTTCAGTTGAAAATGAAATCTACATAGGCTTATTTCAATTATGACCTAGAACTGAGTATTTATGTGGCAAAATATAAGCATAGGTATCACAAAGAAGAGGTAATTTATTAATTTATAATAAGGAATAATAAATTATTTATTTTTAGTGTTAAAAAAGAATATTCTTATGTATATACAGACCTATAAGGAGATCAAGATTACAATAATTTTTTAACGGCCTATATTTGAACCTGATCGTGTCAGTCAGTAAAAAACTTAATTTTTAAGGCTCACATCATATTGTGTATTAGGCTATATTTTTATTCATATTGCTTTGTCATATGGTTTTGGTAGCTTATTTAACATTGTCAATATATTTTCATGTTGTAAGTAGCATTAATTAAAATGAATTTACAACCTTTATTAAATTAAATCAACTGAGTCTACTTTTTGAAAAAGTTAATCCCATCTTGGATTAAAACAGTTATTTAACATAAATGTATTACGCCGCTTTATAAATTTTTAAATGTATGAAAAGAGAAGTAAGCTAAGCTTACCTACCTGTTTGTTTCTCAAGAAAAGCAAACTATAATCCATTTTTAGTTTTAAATAGGGGAGAAAACTACTCTTGCACATACATGTATAAGGGAAAAAGAAAAAAAATCAAGCAGGAAATTTTACTATAAGAAAAAAAATCCTAAGTTTTATTCTACTACACTCTCACTTGCATTAGGGTTGATATCTTTTGTGGCAATGGGAAACCACACAGAGTAGGCAAATAAGTTGACAAAAATCAACAAATCTACAGAAAACTATTATTCTTTACTAAAATGAGACATTATCATTGGATCATTATATCTGCAACTCATGGATCATACAAACATATCATGGGCTACAGAAACCATTTTTATTCAGGAGTTCCCTGAGATATGTAAACCACTTCAAAGTTTCTTCTGGAGTAAAAAGATTGAGATTTGGGGTGATGTAAATGTCTTGGAACTCGTTAGAAGTGACAGTCGCAAAATACTGTGAATGTACTAAATGTCACTGCATTGTACTCTTTTAAATGGTTAACGGTTAATAGGATCTGTTGAGGCTTCTTGAACAGTGAGAGACTAAACTGGTCTTGAAGGAAGCTGAAGATCCGAAATTTAAAACAGGCAAGAATTTGTGGAGCTGGCTCTATTGAGACTGGTTTTCAAACTGACTGCAACCACAATAACAAACAGATTTGGGTACAACCCAGTTCACATACACACATGTGATGCAAACAAAAGTTCATGGAACAATGCTTACTTACCCTTCCCAAAAATAATATACTCTGATTTTCATTCTATTGTATTCCTTTTTTTAAAAAAAAATGTTGGTCATGATTTACTAAATTGATCTCACAAAGTGAGTGGCAAACTCTAATGGCCTCAGGTGTCAGGTTAAGAGGTTGAGACCTAATGCAGGTCATTTTAAGGCAATGAAATTGGACACTAAGAACATAACCAGGAATCGGTAGGCAGAATTTTAGATTGGGAAAACCCTCCATCTTGTAAAGAAAGTGATTATGATTATATTTGCCGTTGAGCTAAATTTAAATTGATTTATCTAACATCACATAATGAAGTCAATATGTGTACTATGTATTACTCAGTGATTTTCTCTTTCAGTTGTTTATCATTTAAATCGCTGGTAAATTTCTCAAAGAATGATTTTCCCTATATATTAATATGTAGGCTTATATTAGTGTAGATCAAAATAAATGTAAAGGTATTATCCACACCTTTTTGTAAGAAAGACAGATTCTGAATTTGTTTTATTTTACTGTTGTGAATTCAATTTTTTTCTTCTTAATGGACTATTTATAATAAACCCTCTGAAGATGTGCTCCTCATTATTCATTAGAGGCTTTCAGGATCAGCTACATAACCATCTGTCCAAAATGCTGGAGAAAGGATTCTCAGCTTTGGCTGGAAGTGTCTCTTTTAACTTTAATATCCTACCATTTTTGACAATATGCTTGAGATTCTCTTAATCAATACAAATCCAGCATATAATTGTTAGAAAGAGATACTGTGTATCTGGAATTCAGTTGTGATCTTTCTCTAAGGTTTTCAATTAATTCACATCAAATTTAATGTCATCAGTGGCACAAATGCTTATATTTTAGAAAGCACAATATTTCTTGTATTTCAGAGATAGAAGTATAGGTTACACATCACCTAGCTAAAGGCAGAAACCAATCTATTGCTCAAGACTACCAGCAGTTAATTAAGGGGGAACAAGTTCCTTTTTAATTTGAGAAAAAGCAGTAAAAGTTAGCTTGTGTTATAATTTTAAACCCAAACAGCCAGTAATTATGCGATCTCCAGGAGGCCAAGGCTTTTCACTTGATAATTTAATTCAGCAAGCAAGGCTCTGTAACTGGGGTGGGTAAGGGAGGGGAGTGGTAAAAAGGCCAGATTTGGCTTTACTGACTTTCTGACCATTCTATGCCTGACAGCATTCAATCTTTTAACCAAGTACAAGTTCTTAAATTCTTAAAATAGTATTAATTTTATGGCAACACATAGCACATTTAGTCCCAGGACTGGTGCCACAATTTTTTAAACGCAGCCACCTGATTTGGGCACATACTATGATATCCAATATATAAAACTTAATTACAGTTTCAGCTCTCCCAGAAGTAGAATCTAAAACTAGCCAATCTCAAATCTCCTGGTCAGCATTAGTTCGGTAATCTGCTTGATAAACCCTTGCCAACTCCCATAAGAAAGTAACCTTGCAATAACCAATCCGCTTTTAGAAAACTCTTCTTAATAAGCCCAAAACAAATCTCTGTCAAGATTAAATGTGTATATAAAAGTCATATTCATACAATGGAATACTACAGAGCAATGAAAATGTACAAACCACATTAACAAACCTGATAAACATAAGGTTGAGCTAAAAAAAAAGAAAGCCAGTTACAATAGAATAAACACAGGACATTTCCACTGACACAAACTTCAAAAGCAAGCAAAATCTAACTATAGTGATAACAGCCAGGATAGTAGTTACCTTTGGAGAGCAGAGAAGAGTTGCCACATAAAATACAAGATGCTCAGTTAAATTTGAATTTTAGATAAACAACAAATACTCTTGCAGTATAAGTAAGTCCCATCCAATATGTGGGATATGTGTTTTTATTTAACACTGAATCTGGCAACTGTAGTCAAGGGGGATGCTTTTGAAGTGTAATATTTTATTTCTTGATATTCATTCAATGATCATCCATTGTGCATGTTTCTATGTGTGTTGTACTTCACAATGAATTTTTTTTTTAAAAAAGGGAAAAGTACACTCAGTATAGCCTTGCAGATTTTAAAATATCACATCCAACCACTGTTTTTCCTAACCACTCTTAATCACTGCATGTGAGAGCTGTGGTACTTCTGCAGGAGGTAGGCATCAGTAACCTGAAGTGTTGCTGGGCCCAAGGCTGTGGGCTCTACTTTCCATTTTTATTACAATTACTTTTACATGGCACACTTCTTTACTTCTGGAATCTTTTGTTATGTGCTGCATCTCAAGGGTCTTTCTTATTTGTGCAGCTGTCTTAATCTTACCAAAGGGTAACGCTAGGTTGGAAGGCAGTCCCTACCCATCAGACAAGAAATGCACAAACCAGTGTTCTAGAAGCAAGTTGGACTGGTCAGCCTGCCTGTAGGGGTCAAAATGCAGTGCACTGAAGCTACAAAGAAAACTAGTACTTTAGGGCCCACAACTTAGACAAAGACACTGTTCAGAATCCATAAAAGCAAATGCTGCCTTTCTAAACTTATCAGAGGTTGATACAAAACCTTGAGTGGCTCCACCTAGTTCCCTCCCATCGGTATACTACTTAACCTTCTTCCTACAGACACAACTGGAAAACTCAAAGAGCAGCAACCAGTGTGAACAAAAGCCTGACTCATTTTTCTGCTGTTGTTTAAATAAGACGCTATTTATTGGCAAAAGTCCTTTCATGCTCAAAGATTTTTTATAGTTGTGTTGTGTTTTGTACCTTCCTCTTGTCTTGAAATGAACCCCTCCCAATTCTAAATTTTAAAAAACTACAAGTTTGAGTGCTTCTCTCAATAAAGGAACCCTTACCTATCTGCCCTCTACCAACCTTTAAAGTTTCAGGTTTCTTCAATTTAATAACAGAAACTGTACTTATCTCTTTCACACAGGGTTATAAGGATAATGATTAATCTCCTGGGCTATGGAATCAGATTTCCAGGAAGAAACCCAGCTTCGCCACTGAAACTGTGTAGCTCTGGCCAGTGAGTGACTCTTTGCTCTGTGACTCAGTTTCCTCAACTGTAAAATGGGAATAAAAACAGTACTCAATACAAAGGGCTATTAGCATTAAGTGCCGTGTAAGGCGATTAAAGTAAAGCGCCTCACACACCTTGAACGCTCAATGATGACTGTTACCATCACTACCACCTGCCACCTTCTAGGGTACTGCCACCTCCAAGGACTGTACTTATGTATCTAATGTAGGAAAGCATCCAGATGCAGCTGGAGAGACAAGGGGAAGGAGAAGCACAGAAAAAGGGTTCCACCAGACTACAAAGTTTGATCCAAGTTTCGTCCAATTCACAGAAGGCGAAGCAGCAGCAAGAGGCCTCTATTAGTGTCCAGGGAGGTGGCCATGCCTGGACCCTAGACCCCGGTCACGACCTCTGACCTCACTACTCACATTGCGGTTGAGGCTGTAGCCGGGAAGCAGAGGCAGGGCCATGGCTCTGAGCATCCAAGGGTCAACCGTCCTAGAGGAAAGGGGGCCTCAGGTAGTAGCCGCCCCGCGGCAGCATTGTTTGACCACCCTCCCTCACCACGTTACCTAGAGACGGGAGACTACGTCACGGAAGAGGGAGGGGCTGCTACGGGGCGGGGAAGGTGCTCTGCGCGGGACCGAAGTGGGGACGAGACGGGGTGGGGGCGGAGCTAGGCGGGTAGCTTCCCGCGCGCAACTCCTACCCAACGCTCTCCCACCCACTCAGCCGGGTGCCGGCCTCCCAGGGCTTTTCTCTCCACACGCTTTGTGCAGATACAAAGACTAACTACAAACTAACCGTTCCCCACCCCGCGCCACTTTCTGTTTTAACTCCTTTACAGAGCTCAAAAAGCCTTTCATAGACTTCAACTCCTCCGTTTCTTACCACATTTTTTGCCATTTGGTTATTAAATTTAGTTCAAATACCCAGAAAAGTGCAGAAAATAATATGACACCCGCGTGCTCACAGAAATTAACACCAGGTAATTTACATTTACATCAGTTTTTATTTTGTAATTAAAACGCTCTGGATGAATCCAAAGCCACACGGACCTCTTCCGTCTTCCCCCACACTCATGAAAACCCATTCAGCGGTAACCACCATCCTCAGTCCACTGTACATTTTTATATTTGAACTAAACATTTTTAAGGTGCTCATTCCTGGTCCAATCATGGTGGCCAGGGGTGGGGGCAGGTGGCACAAAATGTGACCCCTGTCTTTCTGTCATGCACCCAAGGTGCCCGGGCCAGGAGCCTCCATGATTCATCTCCCCACACCTACAGCTAATCCTTCTCGGAGTCCTATTGGTTGGACAGGCGGGTTGATATCTCTCAGTCATCACTTCCTCTGTCTCAGTTGAGGCTCTATTATTTCTTGCGTAGTTTTCTTTTTTAAAAAAATTATATTAAATATAACAACTAACTGATCTTTCCTCCACAGCCATCCTCTGATAATTCATGGTATGCCTATTATACTTCTACTTCAATATTCTTCCAGCCTTTCACCCACCCTCTGCCTTCAGGAGGCAGGCAAACTCCTTAGCCCTGTTAGATCCTATGTCAGGGGACACCTTCCAACGCCCTCCATCCCTTTTTTTGCCCCCATCCTCCATTCCAGCTCTGAGAAACCACTGGCAATTTCCAAACCAGGCTCTGAGGTTTCTTCTCCCTGGGATTTTGAAAATAAAAGATAAAATAAATAAATAAAAACACCCTTCCTTTCTATCTTTCAGCTGGGTTACCCCTTCTTGTCTTTCAGAACTTGATTCAGTGTGGGAAGAGGCATGGAAGGCTTTTTCTAGGAAGTGTTCCTTCACCTCCACTACCACCATCCCCCATCTGTATAAAGTGCCCATTCAAACTGTGACTTTTGTGGTACTGCATTATAATAATGTGTTTACTTGCCTCTCTTCATGTGCCCCCAAATTCCTCCAGGACAAGGACTCTATCTCATTTTTATTCATAAACAACATACATTATTGTTTTCTGTGTTTATAAAATTTACACTATAAATTTCTGCTACCTGCTTTTTTCACCTAAGATTTTGTTTTTGAGATTTCTATATATCAACACATGTAGATATATTCCATTCATTTTAAATGCATTGTATGATTATACTACAAATTAACAACCCATCTGTTGTCATCTGTTGATGTCATCTGTTGATGGCAATTAGGTTGTTTCCAATTTTTCACTAGTTACCAACAATGCTTCAGTGAACAACCCTCTCCTGTTCCTATCGAGATTATCTAGGCTACATTCCCAAAGACGGAATTGTTCACACCTTCAACTTCACTAGATCCTGCTAAACAATCTCCAGAATCATTGAAGCAAAGAAGCAAGTTCCCTTTTGCCTTCATCCTTTCAGTAGTGGGTATTATTAAATAGTATAATTCTAAACAATCATCTGAATAAATGTGAAATGGTATACCATTGTTAAGTTGTTTCTCCCTAATTCCTAGTGCAGTTGGTCATCTTTTCATATGCTTGTTACCTTCTTCTGTGACTCATTGTTCATATCTTTTGCTAATTTTTCTATTTGATCACTTGGAATTTTTGTAATATATCCTGGATACTAATGCTAGGCATAGCAAATGTCTTCTCATGGTTGTGGTTTGTCTTTTAATTCCATTCGTAGAATTCTTCATTGTATATGAATGTGTCCTTTTACTCTACTCAAATAGATCATTCTTTCCCATTATAATTTGCACTTTGTATGTGAATTCAAAAAATCCATAGAACAAAATTATTCTACATGTTCTTACAAATGTTTTTAAATATTTCTTTTTCATTACTTTTTAAATCAAAATAATTTCAAACAATAGAAAAGTTTCAAGAATGGTACAAAGAACTCTTGTTTACCCTTCACCTAGATTCCCCTAATTGTTTTATATTCTGCCATATTTGTTTTATCATTCCTCTCTATATACATTTTTTCCATTTTATAGGAAATAGCAGACATCATGTCCCTTTACCCCTAAATAGTTAAGTCTATATTTACTAATAACAAAGACAGTCTCTTACATAACTGAAACACAGTAACCAAAATTAGAAAATTAGTATTAATGAAATAATATTTTGAAATAATATTTTCTAATCTTAAAATCTCAAATTTGGTCAAGTATCCTAAAAATGTCCTTTTTAGCAAAAAAAAAAAAAAAAGTAATAATAATTTTAAAAATCTGGTCCAGAATCTGATTCAACATCACACGTTAGTTGTCAAATTTCTTCATTTGCCTTTCATCTGAAACAGTTCTATCTTTCTTTGTCTTTTCTGACCTTGATATTGTTGAAGAGAAGAGGCCAGATATTTGGCAGAATGTTCTTCAGTTTCAGTTTGACCGATGTTTTCTCATGCATAGATTCATGATTTTTTAAATGTCTCTTTGTTTATGGCTTTTTGGCAGAAATACCATAAGAGGAATGTTATGTCCTTCTCATTCATCAAAGGAACAGGTACATAACATGTATTTTAACCATCAAGGGTGAGGTTAACTTTGATCACTCAGTTAAGGTGGTGGTGTATGCCAAGTTTATCCTCTGTAAAGTTACTATTTTTCCTTTCCAATTAATAAGAGTTTTGTGAGAAAATATTTTGAGACTTGTCATACCAAGTTCCTCATTAAACTACTAGCATCAATTGAAGATTTTGCACAAATCATTTATTACCATGATGGTTGCCAAGTGGTGATTTCTCAACTCCATCAGTCCTTCTACATATATTAGCTGGCATTCTACTACAAAGAAGAGTTTTTTTTTTCTTCCTCTCTATTTATTTATTCATTCATACATTCATTCATTCATCCATTCCTTCAGAATGGTCTATAGATTCTTATTTTATTCACCAGATTATCATGTTACTATTATTATTCATTTTGATGCTAAAATTGTCCCACATTTAGCCAGTGGGAGTCCCTCTAAACTGACTCTTCTCTCCTTTTGATTGTCCCCACCATTTTCCAAGCATTTCCTGTGCTCTGTCACTACAAGATATTAGAGATATCTATAGATATAGGTATATATAGATATGCAGATATAGCTATATAGATTTCTTTCCATTTCTGTCTATAGGTAGATACAGATATAGATATATGTAGAAATAGATATAGTAAAACCCCAACTTTATACTGACACATCAAATTCCAATCAATACAATAGAGTACATGCTCAAATTCCCCTTTCCGCATCTGTACCGCCCTTCTCAAAACAGTGAGAAACCTGATTCCAGGTACCCTCAAAATATTGACTTACTTGTTCATACTAAAAGACCGCAAAAGCAGTTACAGAATATCTAACTCATGTCACTGCGAAAAACAAACCTGTTAAGTTCAGTATTTGTTTTCAGGGTTTTTTTTCTTTAGTTTTAATGTATTTGGTCAAAATACTGTGTTCCCAAATGACTTAGGTCTGTTTCCTCCCTCCTCTCCTCCCTCACTTGTTTAGAGTGCTTATGCTACTCACTTTACTCATTTGAAAAACAGTCTGGTTCATTCTGTTCCCATTTGTATCTCATATTAATCTTTTTGCTTCATCCTTGTCTATTTCTTCTTTGTCTCTCTTATTTTGTAATTGTATTTTTCCCTTTTTTGTTCGATTAATTTAGCTAGTGATTTATATATTTTGTTACCTTTTTCAAAGAACCAGGATTTTTATTTGTTCCTCGGACCTACTGTTTTCTATTCCTAACCTTCATTTTTTTTCTGCTTTTACTTTTATTATTTTCTTCCTTGTGTTTTCTTTTGGCTCATTTGTTGTTCTTTCACTTTTTAAGTTGCTATAATTTGGCCATTTTCATTCTTTTATTTTTATTGATGTGTTTAAGACTATGAATTTTCCTCTGATATCTACTTTAAATATATCCAATAGTCTCTGAATATAGCATTTTCATTATTTGTTATTGTTTTGTTTTGTTTTGTTTTGTTTAGATATTCCATAATTTTGACTTGTATTTTTCCTTTCACCCAAGAATTCTTTAAGATTTTAAATTTCTAGTTGGAAGAGCTTTTTGGGTTTTGTTTTTAATTCTAGTTTTATTGCACCATGATAAGACAGTATTGTTTGTAATATTTCCATTGTATAGAACCTACTGATGCTTTCTTTGTGACCTAATATTCAATCAGTTTTTGTGATTATTGCATATGCAGTTAAGAAAGAAGGTGCATTCTCCATTATTAGGTTCTAAGTTCAGTATAGAGCAATGAGATCTACTTTATTGATTATGTTGTTTACTTCTTCAATATCCTTAATTATATTTCTGCCACTTGATCTATTCTACACTGGGAGTGGAGTATTAAAATCTTCTGTTATCATTGTATTTCTATCTGTATCTCCTTGCATCTGTAGTTTCTGCTTTTTAAAGACAGTGATTTGATGCACAGATTTCCATAACTGTTATATCTACATTGTGAAATTGGCATTTAGCACTATAAAATATCCTTTTTTTGTCACATTCAATTATTTTTGGCCTGAATTCTACTTTGTCTGATATGAAAGATCACAGCCCTCACTTAATATTTCCATTTACACATGCCTTTATTTTTGGCCTGTCTGAATCATTTTTATCTATATATATCTCCTACACACCACATATAGTTAGTTGGGTCTTGCTTTGTGAGCCATATTAAAATATTTTTCTTTTAGTAGGTGAGTTAAGCCCATTCACACTCATTGATAAGACAAATATTGTTGGTCTCAACTTTGATATATTATTTAAATCATAATCACCATGTGTATATTTAGTGTTTCTGTACGTTTACTGTTTCTTTTTCTTCATGATATATTTTCTTTGCTATTGTAATTTATAAATCACTTTTAATATTTAGGAGGGCTTATATTTTTGTTCTAGTGTTTTCATACTTATAACATCTTCAAAAGAATTGAACATTTTTAATTTTAGGATGTAATATTACATTTTTAAAAAATGATTATAGCCAATACATTGAAATTTTAAATCTAAAAAACTTACTTTTCATTTCCAGAAGTTTCATTTGTTCTTTTTAAATCTATATATTCTTTCTTTTAAATGGGGTCCTGCTCTTTACTTGCAATATCTCTTGCTTATTTTACCTCTTTAATCATTTTAAACATGTTTAAAGTCCTTAATCAACAATTCTCTTTTATATTCATGGAGTTCCACTTCACTTTTCTGTGTTGTCTGATTCTCCTTCATGGCAGGCTGTTCTCTCATTTGTTTGTAAATGTTTCTGGTGATCCTGCCTCTGTGGCAAGTTGTAGAGCTGGGCCTCCCACCCTCTGATTCCAAGTCCAGTGTCCTCTCTGAGATGCCACAGTCACATACTAACCACTGCCCAGTCACTGCCACCTCTACCCACACAAGGCCTCTGCCTTCCACAGGGAGGATATTTTCCAAACAGAAAAGCAGTTCTAATAAGAATGACTTTCTTAAGGGAGTAACAGAAAAAAAAAAAACACTTAAATTAGAGCTGTCTGAAAAATCTAGGACCTGAGGCTGCCACAACACATCCATCTATTGCCCTGCCTTTTCATACATGTTACCTCCTTTAAGCATACTGATACCTCTACCTTTGTACTTATATAGCTACTCCCCACGTATTGTCTATTCTCCCATACACATATAAAGTTTTATTTTTATTTTTTATTTAACAAATATTTATTGAGCATCTACTCTGATGTAGCAGGACCTCTTCCAAACATAGGAATAAATCAATGATTTGGACAGAGTGAACACTTCTAAACACCTGGATCTGAGAACTTAGTCTTTTGTAACTTGCAACTTATCTTTGCTGTGTTTTCTTTCAGTGACATCTATCTCCCCTGACACATCTACCACAAAGAAACATCTGAAATGGCTTGTATCTCTTTTTAAGATAAATTGAAAGTAAACTAGTTCCAAGAATTACAAGACATCTCCTGAAATAACTGAAGACACTTTGGGGCATGTCAGGACCAACACTGGGAAACACTGTTACTGATGTTCAAAGAATCTGTGTTACACACACCCATGGATGAATAAAGTGCTGGGGAGGTCGGCAGAGCCAGCACTTCTGAACAAGCTCAAACTGGTCTATGAGAAAGGAAATATTTGCCCCATTGAAAAATTTCTTTTGAGGAATGAGGTCATCCAGCAATCTAGAGCCTTTCTACAAGACGTGAGAGACCTTGGCAGCAAAAGGGAGTGCCTCTGACAGCATTTCTGCGGGAACTTCCTTTTTACTTCCATTGAAGCATTACCTCTCCTCTCCCTTGTCTTGATAGCCTCATAAATGTCACTGCCCCATTTCTCTGAGCTCTTGAAAGCTGACGCTCTTTATTATTTTGTGCTTACTTGGGTTACATCCGTATTTCAAGTCTTGATCTTGAGCATTTAAAAGAAGAATTAGCACCAATCCCTCACAAACTTTTCCATTAGGCTGATGTTACCCTGACACCAAAACCAGAGAAAGACATCACACACAAAAAGAGAAAAGTTATGAATGACCCTCATGAATAGAGACACAGAAATCCTCAACAAAATACCAGCAAAACAAATCCAGCAATATATAAAAATTATATATTACGATCAAGTGGGATATCTTCCAAGAATGCAAAGTTGGCTTACCATCTGAAAATCTATGCAATATATCACCATATTAATAGATTAAAAGACAAAATCATATGATCATCTCAATAGAAATAGAATAAGTGTTTGACAAAATCCAGCACACTTTTTTTGACTTAAAAAAAACCCCAACAAACTAGAAATAGAAGGGAACTTCTTCAACATAATAGAAGCCATATGTGAAAAACCACAGCTAACAGCACACCTGATAGTGAAATATTGAATGCTTTCTCCCTAAGATAAAAAAAAAAAAACAAAGATGTTTCCTTTTGCCTCTTATGTTCAACATTGTTCTGGAGGTTTTAGCCAAGGCGATTAAGCATAAATGAATAAATGAATGAATAATAAATGAATAAAATGGCATCTAGATTGGAAATAAAAAGTAAAATTATCCCTATTCACTGAGGATGTGATCTTGTGCATAGAAAATTCCAAAGAATACATGAATACACACACACACACACACACACACACACACACACACACACACACTAAAAATAACATACAAGTTTAGTAAGGTTACAAGACATATAATCGATATACAGAAATCAATTGTATTTCTATACATTAACAATGAACAATTTGAAAATGAAATGAGGACAACAATTTTATTTACAATAGTGTCAAAAAGAATAAAATACTTAAGGAAAATTTTTATTTTTTATTTTTTAAAATTTATTTATTTAACTTAGTTTTAAGTATAAAATACATTGGTTAGACATCTATAT
>NW_006440820.1:1259804-1268747 GCF_000325575.1 Pteropus alecto
CTTGGATTTATTTCTGGGCTCTCTCTTCTGTTCCACTGAGCAATTTATCTGTTTTTATGCCAGTACTATGCTGTTTTGATTACTGTAGTCTTGTAGTATAGTTTGATATCAGGTAGTGTGATACCTCCAACTTTGTTCTTTCTCAAGAGTGCCATGACTATTCGGGTTTTTTTATGGCTCCATATAAATTTTAGGATTATTCGTTCTAGCTCTCTCAAAAATGCCATTGGTATTTTGATAGAGATTGCATTGAATCTATAGATTGCTTTGGGTAGTATGGCCATTTTAACAATGTTGATTCTTCCTACCTATGAACACGGTATATGTTTCCATTTATTTGTATCTTCTTCAATTTCTTTTTTCAATGACATAATTTTCTGAAAACAGGTCTCCTATTTTCTTGGTTAATTTGATTCCCACGTATTTTATGGTCTTTGACTCAATCATAAATAGGATTGTTTTCTTAATTTCTCTTTCTGAAAGTCCATCATTGGTGTATAAAAATGCTACTGATTTCTGAATATTTATTTTGTAACTTGCTACTTTCCTGAATTCATTGATCAGTTCTAACAGTTTTTTGGTGGAATCTTTGGGGTTCTCTATATATAGTATCATGTCATCGGCAAATAACGAGAGTTTTACTTCTTCCTTTCCAATTCGGATGCCTTTTATTTCTCTTTCTTGTCTGATTGCTGTGGTACTTAGGGGAAATTAACAAAAGAATTGGGAGACTCGAACACTGAAAACTACAAAATATCAGTGAAAAAAAACTAAAGAAGACCTAAATAAATGGCAATATATTTATTTCATGGATCAGAAAAAAATATTGTTAATATTGCAATACTCTTGAAATTGATCTAAAAATTCAATACAATCACTATCATAATTCTAAATGCTTTCTCTTTTTTTGCAGAAATGGTCAAGCCGATCTGAAAATTCATATAGAAATGTTAGGGATCCAGAATAGCCAAAACCATGTTGAAAAGGAAAAACAAAATTGGAAGACTCACACTTCTTAATTTCAAAACTTACTACAAAGCTACAATAATCAAGGCAGTGTGGTATTGGTATGAGGATACACATACAGATCTATAGAATAAAATTGAAAGTCCAGACATAAACTCTTAAATTTATGGTCAATTTATTTTTGATAAGAGTGCCAATATAGTTAAATGGGGGAAATAATAGTCTTTTCAACAAATGGTACTGAAACAACTGGATATCTATATGGAAAAGAATGAATTTGTATCCCTGCTACACACCAATACATGGTCATCACACTACATATAAAAATTAAGTTGAAATGGACCAAAGACCTAAAAGTAAGAGCTAAAACTATAAAACGCTTGGAGGAAATATAGGAGTAAATCTTGAACCTGTTTTAGGCAACGGGTTTTGTTTTTGTTTTTGTTTTTGTTTTTTTGGTATGACACCTAAATCACAAACAACAACAACAAAAAATAAGATAAATTGGACTTTATCAAAATTTAAAACTTTTGTGCTTTAGAAGACATCAAGAAAGTGAAAAGGCAACTCAGAACAAAGGAGAAAATGTTTGCAAATCCCATATCTGATAAGGGACTTGTATCTGGAATATAAACAGAACTCTTACAATTCAACCAAAAAGACAACCCAATTTAACAATGGATAAAGGATTTGAATAAACATTTCTCCAAAGAAGATATAAAAATGGCCAGTAAACACATGAAGAGATGCTCAATATTATTCATTAGTCATTACAGAAATACAAATCAAAACCACAATTGATACCACTTCATACTCACTAGATTGCTTATACTCAGAAAGATGGACAATAACAAGTGTTGGTGAGGATGTGGAGAATTTGCATTGCTGATGGGAATGTAAAATGTTGCATCTGCTTTGGAAAACCATTTGACAGTTTCTCAAATGTTAAACAGAGAGTTACCATAGGACCCACAAATTTCATCCCTATATGTATACTCAAGAGAATTGAAAACATATTTCTAAACAAAAACTTGTACATGAATGTTCATAGTAACTTTCATAACAGTCAAAAAGTAGAAATAATCCAAACTGTTGAACAGATAAGCAAACTATGGTATAAGCATACAATGGAGCATTATTTAGCCATAAAATGGAATGAATTAACTGATACTAATGTATCAGTTGAACCTTGAAAACATTATGAGAGTCAAAAATGCCACACACAAAAGGATACATATGGTATGATTTTCTCATATGAAATATCCAAAATAAGCAAATTCATAGAGAAAGACAGATTAGTGGTTGCTGGGGGTTGTGGGCAGGGTCTTTTTTAGGAGTGATGTAAATGTTCTGGAATAAATGATGATCAATGTATAACTTGTGAATATATTAACTCATTTCCAGTTTGCCCCGAGAATATTCGCAGGTGATGCTTGGGCTGCAGCATTTACCTTGAGATAATTTGCGGATTATAGTCCTAACCTTACCCTCAAAGTTTACTATGATATATCTCGCTTTTATTATTATTTTTGCATTGTTCTAGTATAATGATAGTCTTTGGAAACAAATGACATCATTCTATTTAGAATATTCTGTTTTTAGTAGTGGTATTTCCATTTACAAAATATGATTCTCTGTTGTTGAAAATGTCAAATCCTAGATGTTCTGCTTTGAGTTGTTCCATGCTTTGAAATTTACCACATGAAAAAAAATTATTAAATACTGAACATCACATACATTTCTGTTACATTAGGATTAGAGACAAGTTCTGTTTAGAAATAACTCCAAGAACAGTTTTTATATTTTATTTTCACATTGTAAACTAGTCATATTTGCTTCAGCCTCAAAGAGCGTGTTTATGTAAAATTAAATTAATGCTGGCAGAGACCTGCACTTTTTTTCTAAATGAGAAATGGATTAAAAGCTACTGAGCTGTACATTTTAAAAGATGAACTTTGCGTTATGTGAATTTTATCCCATTGAAGCTATTAGCAAACATTTTTTTAATTGATTAAAATTAATAAAATTTAAAAGTCATTTCTTCGGTTGTACTGATCACATTTCAAGAGCTCAATAGCCATATATGGCTAATAGCTACCACATTGGATAGCACAAATATAGAACATTTATTTATCACAGACAATTTTATTGGATAGTGCTGGTCTAGATCTCACTACCAAATCCAAGAGATTTTAGAAGTTTTTCAAGTACATGTAATGTAAGGGCCTTATTCAAATTCCTATTTGAACAAACTATAACATAGTTGAGAAAATGGAGACATTTTGAATATTGACTGGCTATTTGGTTATATTAATGAATTACTGTTATTTTTTTTTAGATATGACAATAATCTTGTGCTTATGTTTTCTAAAAGTACTTATCTTTTAGATATAGATACTAAAATATTTATGGATGAAATGATGCAGTGTTTGGGAGTTGCTTCAAAGTAATCCAAGGGTCAGAAAAAATAGATGTAACAAAATTGGCCATGAGTCTATATTACATTGGGCTGGAAGACCCAATATCATGAAAATATCAATTCTCATGTCATTTCTAGTGGCCATGAGTCAATTTCAACAATAGGTACTGGGAGTTCATTATGCTTTTCTCTCTACCTTCGAAAATGTTTGAAATTTTTCATCATCAGCAGTCACAAAACAGACGGCCACAACTTATTTGTATCTAATTGACTATTAGGACATGGAAATATAGTATTGTCCAATTTTCTAATTTTTAAAAGAATTCAGAAATCCAGATTCTAATGTAAAATCTTTGATGTTTGCTGGTTCATTTGTTTAATCATAGGGCACAAAAAAAATCGCATCTGGAGCTTGGATTCAGCACACGGACCCCACTTTGCAACATCCAATTTAGAATAACTGATGGAATGAATCAGTCATCCATCATAAAAGTGATTTATCTTGAGCGGATAGTTAACATTATATATTTTATTTTTAAAATTATGACCTATTCCTAAAAGGTACAAAGAATAGTAAAACAATCAATCATATATCTGCTATACACTCTTTGCAAATCTTAATATTTTTCCATATTTGCTTCAAAAAAGAAACAAAATGTTATAGATACCATTAATGTCCTCTTTGCACCTCTCCTTGATTCCATTCCCTCTGCCTCTTCAAATAACATTATCCAAATTTATAGAATTTCACTACCACTGTATATATCCATAAACAATAAATGTGTTGTTTTCCTGTTTCCATATTTTACATAGTGGTTTTATTTTTTAAAATTCAATTGTATTTCTAGCTAACAGCAAACAGCTAGAAAACTAACTTATTAAAAGACCATTTAGGATAACATCGAAAAATAATATGTATCTAGCAATAAATCTAACAAAAGATGAGCTAGACATTTATAGAGAAAATGATAAACTACATTGAAAAGCATTAAAGAAGACCTAAATAAACGGAGATGTATATTACATTCATGGGATGGAAGACCCAATATTATGAATATATCAATTCTCTTTAATGTCATTCCATTCACAATCCCAAAGGAGTCATAAAGTGGAGGAAGGAAAAAAATGAAGTTGCAGAAGACAACATACAGAATGATCTATTTATATAAATTTCACCATACTGTTTAGTATACAAACATATATTCAAACTATAATGAAAAGCAAGTATACCATAAATGGAAATACATGATAAGTGTTACATTTGAGGGAGAAGGGAACAGGAATTCAAAAGTAATGATAATATTCTACTTCTTAAACAGAATGGTGTGAATATGAGTGTTCATTGTATGAAAATTCTTTATACCTTACACATGTTCATAAGTATTTTTGTGTTCAATCAATATTTAATACAACCAATTTTTTAAAAATAATGATATACATCTATATCACTACTGTGGAAATATGTCAACAACATATATGGTTCAGTGATAATTTTGAAAAGCTTTATGGATGATATTAAATAAAATATGTACCAAAATGTTAATAATGGTTATATAAATTACATAGAACATGCACAAATTGTTAATATGCACCAAAAAATGTTAACAGTGGTTATGCATAATATTAAATAAAATATGTGCTTAATTTTAATAATGGTCATGTATAATATTAAAATCTGTGCCAAATTATGAGCAGTGGCTTCTTGGGGGAAGTTTGGCAGCCTTTAATTTTCTCTATTACATAGGAGCTGGATTTTTTTGTAATTTGTCATTAGAAAGAAAAAGAAAATGAAAATTTTAATAGAGAATCATAGATAGGCAAGAAGTATTCAAAGTATATTATATAGAGAAAAGACTGGATGGATTAAAAGAGAAAAAGTCTGAAACAAGAGCGAAATTAAAAAAAAAAAAAAAAGGTTCTTAAAGTAATCCAGACATGGGGTAGTGTGGTGGCCAAGGAATATAAAGAAAAAAATGGCAGGGCTCCAGGGTCTGCTGAGACAAGAAAGAGCCCAAATTTAATGAGGAAGGAGGTAAAAAGAAGAAAGATGTACTTTTAGGAGGAGGTTGAAGAGATTAGTTTTAGAAATGATGTGTTTGAGACATAATAGCAAACTTATTTTATTCTTTGTTTTATAAATGAGAATATAGGCACAGAGAATTTAATCAACTTGCCCAAGTTACTCAGCTGGCAAGTTGCAGAAGTAGAACTCAAATCCTGGCAGTCCACAACCAAGGCCTTTGCGTTTAACTGCTGTACAACTCTGCCTATTGATACCTATTAGGCAATGTCCAATTCCACATCTTTTTTCTCCCAATTTACTTTTTTTTTCTAGCATTAAATTTTTTTTTAAATTATAGTCAACATACAGTATTACAGTAGTTTCAGGTGTACAACATAGTGATTCAACATTTATAAACCTTACGAATCTATTCACCACAATAAGTCTAAGTCTAGTACCCATTTGTCACCATACATAGTTATTATGATATTATTGACTCTGTTCTCCATGCTGTACTTTATATCTCCGTGGCTAATTTTATAACCGAAAGTTTGTACTTCTTAATCCCCTTCCCTTTTTCTGTTTATTCTCCCATACCCCTCCCCTCTGGCAACAATCAGTTTGTTTTCTGTATATTTAATATTAGTGTTTCAGGGAATTTAAAGATGTTAGAACTTAAACCAAACTATTTGGGAGTAAATTACATAGAGATGACTGTTAAAACTGAAAAAGAGTTGTCTGATAGATTATAAAAGGTAAAAAACAGAACTGAAGAAGAAATCTGGGGAAAGAGCTTCCTTTATTACTGTTAATATTTACCAAAGTCAAATAACTCAATAGAAATGACAAGATTTAAAGAAAGATAAGTCTCCTCTGCTACTTACTAGTTAGGTGATCTTAGGATGAACCACTTAACTTCTCTGTGTTGTAGTTTTTAATCTGTAAAATAGATGGTCATGAAAATTATACAAAAAATATATGTAAAGCACTTAGTATTGTAGAAGGCACATAATTTGTGCTCACTAAACGCCACTTTATTTTTAAATTTTGTATTAGAAACAGAAGCTGAGAGATTAATATTTAGGCACATAAACATATTTATTAAAACTATAAAGAAATATTATTTTTCCTGATGTTTTTATAAAAGTTTTCCTTTCCTATAGCAAGGAAATCTCTCCCTTGCCTCCCAATTACCAAATTATGGATCACGTTATTCATTACTTTGATCTACGTGTACTCTCCACTTTTCAAAAATTTGCTTTATGCTGTTTCCGTTTTGAGAGATCTACATTAGTACCTGTTTTCCCTAACTGCAAGAAATCCGAAGAGAATTTTTACTTTTAACAAAAAAGAAAAAGGCACAAAACAAAAATAGCGTTCGGGTTTGTTTTGCAGGGAACTGTCAGAGGGGCAGCACGCATCCCGAGCAGTGAGAGTGGCACCACCAAGCTCCTTCCCCAGGAACTGCACTCTACATCTCTGCATCAAGCCCCAAAGCTTTGAACAGTGTTTGTGAACATCTCTGCTTCATCTTTGTGCATCTATTAGGAAGATGTGTCCTAAAGTAATTGCTTTTTTGTTTTATATCATTTCAGCCTAAGAAAGTTTTCATAGGAATGCTCTACTTTCAGATAGTGAAGAAAACCTGTATTTTCCTTCTAAGTAAAGATGCCCTTTCTTTTTTTCTTTCTTTTATTCTCTAGGTGAGAGAATCAAAGAGTGAGAAAGCAAGAAAATAGAGCGGATCTGAGAACTATATCACAAATAAATACTGTAAAATAAATGTTTCAAATAGTTTTAAAATTTTTTTAAAAATGAGAAAAGGACACTATAGTACCAGAAAAGATGAAGAATAATTGGAATATGACTTCTAGAAGTGACAAATATTATCACTAAAATTAAAAGCTCAGCATGCAATTTAAGGAATTAGATATATTTGAAGAAAGAATTGGTAACTTAAAAGACATTTCTCAGGAAATTTCCTAAAATGCAACACAAGGAGATTAAAAGCAGGAAATTATGAATGAGACATAAATAAAGAGGCATCTATAAAAGCATGAAAAGCTCCAACATATACTAAATAGCGCTCCAGAAAAAAAAAATTAAAGAGAATGTGGAAAAAAAACAAACTTCAAAGGATTTTCCATAATAGTTAAAAGACACGAATCTTTAGTAACAAGAAAAACAACAGATCGCAGTCCCAATGAATGAAAATAAGTTCCAGCCACAAAAGCTCACCATGAAAACATATCAAATATATGTAACAACAAGCCACCATCAATATTATAGGGGAACATAGTTAACAACAAGTCAAGTGAAAAAAAAAATGAGTGATGTTAGAATTTTCATACATTGCTGGTATGAATGCAATATGGTATAGCTGCTCTGGAATGGTTACTTATAAAGTTATACACTTATCATATGACCCAGAAATTCAACTCCTGGGTAATTACCCTAAGGAAATGAAAATTTATATGCTCAAAAACCTATATGCACACAAAAATCTGTGTGCAAATGTTCATAATAGCTTTAGCCATAATAGCCCTAAACTGGAAGCAACATAAATGTCCTTCAATGAATGAATGGATAAGCAAACTGTGATACATCTATAAAATTGAATACTACTCACTATAAAAATGAACTACCTATACATGCAACACTACAGATAAATCTCAAATGCATTTTGCTAAGTGAAGGAAACCCAACATAAGGTTCTATACTGTACGATTCCATTTGTATGACATTTTAAAAAAGACAAAATTGTAGTGATGGAGAACAGATCTGTAGTTATCAGGAGCTATAGGTAGGGTTAGTATGTAACTATAAAGGGGTACATGAAAAAGTTTTGTGGGTGTCGTAATTGTTCTGTATGCTGATTATAATAGGAATGAGACAAACGTACATGCATTAAAAGCCATAGAACCATACATCAAAAGAAAAACAGTCAATTTTACTACATAATTTTTAATTAAAAAGTAGAAAACTTGATACGAAGGAGAAATAAAGACCTTTTCAGACATCAAAAATTGAGGGAATTCTCCACTATGAGGCCTGCCCTACAGGAAATACTGAAAAG
The DNA here is from genome assembly GCF_000325575.1 of Pteropus alecto. Lineage (NCBI taxonomy): Eukaryota > Metazoa > Chordata > Mammalia > Chiroptera > Pteropodidae > Pteropus > Pteropus alecto. The sequence continues at coordinate 1,268,268 of NW_006440820.1, forward strand.
GGTCAGCTCGCCTAAAACAAAATGACAAAAAAAAAATACACAATTAAGAGTAAGATGACTATCAGGCAAATAGAAGCAGAGGAGTGCAACCCTTACTAGGAACAGGGGATTACAAAATTTAAAATAAAAGATTTGCTATAGCAAGATAGTAATGAATGTTCAGCATACATAGAGACAAACCGAAACAACAATAATTGAAAAAAGGAGGATTGAAAGATCCAAATTCACAAAGGGGAATGGAGATAAGGCATGTGCATAAGAAAAAGAATGACTCGTGTGTGTGTGTGTGTGTGTGTGTGTGTGTGTATAACTATTCGTTACATATTCATAATGGTAACAACATGCCAAAGATTCAGAACCAAAGTATATAACATAAAACAAGAAGGACCAGAGAGAAACCCATAAAAGCCCACCAAAACAAAGAAAACAGAAACCCAAGGACAAGGAGGCAATGGACACACAGAATTACCAGAAAGCAAA
>NW_006440820.1:1271628-1284482 GCF_000325575.1 Pteropus alecto
GCGGGATATAAACCTAAAAGCTACAAATGAACAGGACAAAGAAACAGAGACTCAGGGACATGGACTATAGACTAGTGGTGACCAGAAGGTAGGGGATGGGAGGAGGGGGCAGGTAGATGGGGTAAAGGGGGTCAAATATGTGGTGACAGAAAGAAATCTAACTATGAGAGGTGAACACAGTGTAAAATATATATGCCTTATTGTTAAAGTGTACAGATGAAACTTATTGGATTTCGTTAATCAACGTCACCATAAAAAAATAAATAAATAATTTTTTAAAGTAGAAAACTTGAATAAACCAATAACCATTGAAGAAATATGAAAGATAATCCAAAATCTGCTGCTGAAGTCACCAAGCCCAGAGGGTTTAATAGGAGATGTCTCTTAATCCTTCAGAGAACAGATGTTCTCCTTATTATACTGTTTAAAGACTTAGAAAAATATTGTTTCCAACTCTCTGTGATGCTAACTAGCATAATCCTAATATTGATCAGACAAGAAGAGTCCTTAGAAAGAGAGAAGGGAAGGAAAAGAGGAAGAGAAGGAGGAGAAGAGGAAGAAAAGGGTGACTAGAATAAGGAAAAACTATGGGTCAATCTCAATTATTGACATACCTTTGACCCTTGAATAACACTGGTTTGAACTGCACAGGTCGACTTGTATTAGGATCTTTTTCAATAAATACCTGTACTGTTTTTGATCAGTGATTGGGAGTCCATGAATGCAAAGGGCTGATTTTATGCAATGTTCTGCAACATTTTATACAATGGACTTGAGCATCTGTTGGTTTTGGCAACCTTGAGGGGTCTAACCCTTCCTCTGCCCCCACTGCAGATACCAAGGGACAACCAAGTTTTGGGGGAGTCAAAAATTATACTCAGATTTTTTACTACACGGAGTCAGTGCCCCTAACCCCCACATTGTTCAAGGGTCAAGTATGGATACCAAATTGAATCTAGCAACATAAGACAAAACTATCCTTGAAAACCCTTCACAGGGGGACATATATAAAGCCTAGATAAAAATATGACAAACTCATTTTATTAAGTTAGTTAGTTAGTTATAATTACCAGCACAGATTCCTTTTGTATAATTAGTGAGTTCAAAGGAAGTAAGAAAACTACCAGAGTCAAAAAAATGTAGAGGATGCTATGAACCAGCATGATGAGCCAACCGTGTTGTCTGCCCTATCCCAAGTTGAATTGTTTCTCAGCCTTGGTAACTAGAAGACTGCTAAAGTCTATAGCCTATAGGACCAGGAGAGGGGCCTGTAGCCCAAACAAGGCTGAAATGAATCCTCCAGAGGACTACCCCTTTATGAAACAGACTAGAAAACAATCTTCCTACCAGCAATGGAAATACAAAACAGTATGGTTGACTTGACTGGCTTAGAGTGGAAAAAAAAAATCTCCTCTTAACCTTAGGAGTGCCCTCACACAGATCAGAGTTAGAAAATCTATTTTGCCCCCTGCACTGAAACAAAAGTTAAAAATGACCTTCTAATTGCCAAACCCAATAGACATCCCCCACTCCCAGCCTTTATCGTCTGGATTGTCCTGAGGCATTTGACACTGTGTTCCACTAGTTTCTTCTAGAAAGTCTCTAGCGTCCCAACTTCAATAGGATTGCCTCTCCTGACCCTTTTTTCACACACACACACCCTCGATGTTCTTTCTCTGTCTCCTTCATGCTCCTGTCTCCACCTGCCTGGTTTTTTCTAAGGTGTTATTTTTGGTTCATAACTCTCTGATTGATTTTACTTGACCTCATGAATTTAATCATAAGTGGTTCTTAATCTGTGTCCTAGCCCAGAACTGTCCACTGAACTTTAGAGTACTATATCCAATTTCCTGCTGTGTGAGCCCTCTTGGGTGTTCCACGGACACCTGTAACACAAAAAGTCCCAAACAGAGCTCCTCATTCTTTCCCCTAAAAATGTTCTCCTGTCTTTCATCTCACCAAAGGGCATACAGCTGGAAAGCTGAGAATTATCCTGGGGTTCTCCTCTCACCCTCCACAGCCAATCAAACACCACACCCTGGTAACTCCACCTACTAAATAAACTTCAAACCTACCAGCCATTTCTCTACCCCCAATTCCACTGCTTTAGTGCAAGCTATCTTTTCTACGGATCATTGCAAAAACTTCCTAACTGGTCTCAGCTTCTACTCTTGCCAGTCTAACATCTGTACCCAGTGCCACCTGAGTGATTTACCTAAATTGCAAACCTGGTCAATTTTGTTTTCAAATTTTATTTTTATTTTTTAAATTAAAATTTTTATTTATTTATTTATTTATTTATTTATTTATTTATTTATTTATTGAGACAACATTGGGAGTTTAAGGTGTACAATGTATTTATTTGATAATTTATATATTACAATATGATTACCACCATAGATTTAGCGAGCACCTGTATTATGTCACATATTATTTCTTTTTTTGTGGTAAAAACACTTAAGATCTAGTCTCTTAGCAAATCCGAAGTTTATAACCATATTGTTGACTATGATCACTATGCTGTGCATTAGATCTCCAGAGCTTATTCATCTTCTAGTAGCAAGTTTGTACCCTTCAACAACATCTCTCCCAAATACCCCACCCCCTCATTCCTTGGTAACCATCATTCAACTCTGATTTTATGAGTTTGGCATTCTTAGATTCCACGTATAAGTGATATGATACAATATTTGTCTTTCTCAGTCTGGCTTATCTCACTAAGCATTATGCCCTCAAGGTCTATCTATGTTGTCATAAATGGCAGGATTTCCTTCTTTCTCATGCCTAAGTAATATTCCATTGTATATATACACCACATCTTTATCCATTCATTGAAGGACACTTAGGTTGTTTCCATATCTTGGCTATTGTAAATTATGTTGCAATGAACACGAGAGTGCAGATATCTTTTCAATATCCTGTTTCCCCTTTCTTCGTATATATACTCTGAAGTGGGATTGTTGGGCCATATGGTAGTTGTATTTTTAATTTTTTTGAGGAACTTCCATATCATTTTCCATAATGGCTGAACCAATGTGCATTCCCACTGTCACTTAAAAAAACTTTTCCATGGTGCCTCATTTCCTGCCAAGCTTCATAGTATGGCATGAGTGGCTTGGCATAGTAAGGAAGCCCTTCTTGAACTGGTCTTTGGACACTTCTCTAGTATCTCTCCATAACTGACTGTGCTCAGCATGTTATTCACCAGTGGTCCCACTGAGGTTTGCAGGAAGCCATACAAACTCCTGTGTTTATTATCTCTAGGCCTTTGCTCATGCTGTTCCCTCTGCATTTTTTGCCCCTGGCCTTCTGGTCAATTACTATTTGTCCTCCTTGTCTTACCTGGACTCTCTCTTCCGAGAGCACTCTGCACAGACCACCAGCATATACATTTTTGTCCATGTAATGTGTTTTTCTCTCTAACTGAGCTGAAAGCTCTTTAAGGAAAAAGACCCTATCTTATTCAGTGGTGTATCTTAACATATAGTAGGAGCTCAAAAAGTACTTACTACCTGAACTTAATCTGAAACACAGAAAGTAAAAATTTTAAAACCAAGTAATGATTGATATGTTGATTTTATAAAAAATGAGAAACGATCTTTATTTTTAAAAATGTCAAGGATTACATCAAAATACAAAGAAGAAAGCTGTATATCCCCCTGAGTCCCAGGACATAAAATGTGCCAGCATCTTCAGATGCAATGATGGTGACAGAGAATATAACACCTGATAGTCTGAAATAAATTTCATAAGAATATAGTTGGACTAGACATGCTATATCTAATAAAACATGAAATTTAATAATAATTTAACTTGAGAGAAAACTGAAGGGAATCTGCAGGAATATTCTAAACCATCCATGAACATTTCTATTTCTGCACCAAGAGAAATATTAGTGAGCTTTTAAAAGTGATTCAGACTCCCAGGAAGATGATCTGCATTTGGCAGAGTAGTTAAAAACTTCAACTACTGTGTAACTTTGGGATTGGTTAAGGTGTTCTCAAGAGGAAAGAAAAGTTTTACTCAGAAACAAAATGTATTGAGTTAAGCAACGGGGAGTTCAAAAACAATTATTATTAAGAGCTTCGCTGTTTTTTTAACTTTGCAAAATTGGTTTTCATTACTTTCACTCTTGGTTAGATAAAAAGGCCTTTAAATTGGCTCTTTTCAGAATTTAATGAGCTCCTTAAAAGTGATGCAAATATTTCTTAAATCCTGAAATAAGCTTTTCGCTACATTCAAATGTGCCCATCCAAAAGGTTTGATTCCAATCAATGGAATTTAAGAGATGCACCTAATTGGAGGAATACTTAGTGGGTACCTTACAGAATACAGTCTAGGAGAGCCACAACTCCTGCTTTTCTGACATGATCTAGTAGAAAAGTGTTCATTCATTCCATAATATTTTTCACAAAAGGTGACAATGTGCCCAGCACTGTGCAATACAAAATGTTTGTGATGTTTCCATCACACCAAGAGTAAGTGGAGAACTAAGAAGTCACTTCGGACTGATATAGTCACAGAGCTCAAACAGCTCATCAGAGAAGCCTCCACCACTGTGGTAGCATCAATACCAAAGATAGGATAGTTATAAAGGGCACTAGTTTGGGATCAGTATTACCAAGATTTTTTCAGTTGCCTGGTCTCACAACTTAAGAGCAAAGGGTGGTTTCTATTTTAAGTAAACTGATTTTGTGATCCCTTTGAGGAATTCACAAGAAAACAATCAATCCTCATTTCTTCCAGACTCAGCAGTTTACTGCCATTGATTTCCAGACCTTGAACCAAAAAGTCCTATTTTGTAGATGCTTTCTAGAATGAGTCTGGATTCTGGAACCAAACTGTCTGAGTTTTAATCCCAGCCTCTCCCCTTACAAGCTATGTGATTTTGGACTACTTACTTAACCTCTTTGTGCCTCAGTTTTCTCATCTTTAGAATGGGGATAATAATATTACCTATATAATAATTCGAGGGTTAAATTAAATAGCAAATGCTCAGTAATTGTTAGTTCTCCTGTTTTCCAAGGGAGGAAATAGAAAGAAAAAAAAGAGGGCCATGGCTAGAATACGAGTAAATGAGGAAGCACACTTAAGGGGCGGATAGGGAAAGGAAAGCCAGACAGGAAAGTAAAGAAAGGCAGAAAAACTGGAGGGTAGGTAAAAAAAAGTATGGTATATTAGAAAAGAAGGAAAAAGAGTCTCAAGAAACAGGGAAGGAACAGCTTCAGATATTGCAGAGAGTTTTAGGGGAAAAGGTCACTGTATTTGGTAAGTAAGAACTCCTTGCTGATTTTTAAGAAACCAGCACCACTGGCCAATATTGCTTTCTTATTATCTGGTTGGTTTTGAGGTAGTACAACTGTTAGTCCTTTGCTGCTTCTGTGGTCACATTTGGTCAGTTTCTAAAAAGATGAGATACTGTCTGGCTCCATATTGGCAATAGCATGAGTTGAAACAGTGATCTCAACTTCACGTTTTCAAAATGACAGAACTTGTGTTTTTTATAATAATAAGAACTTATGTTTTTTATAAAAATTTATAATAAAGAACTTATGTTTTTTATAATAATAATAATAATAATAAAACTCTCGATGATGATTAATAGTAATAATCAAGAGTAATATAGTGCTTTATACTTTTCAGAAATTTTTCAAAACTATGATCTAACTCAATTATATTTCAAAGTACCACAATTAACGAAAGGTCCCGCAAACATAAATATATTTAAATTCATCTATGAATGAAATAGATGCTTAGTGATTCATTTAATATTATGCGATAAATTATTTATGGGTACCTGCTTTTTGTCACATGCTAAGGTACACTCTGGGAATTGGCAGATAGTTAGACCTAGTACTGAACCTCCAAGCTCAGGAGAGAGAGAGGAAAACAATATAATTGTAATGTAATCAGTCTATGGAAGTGATGGATACAAAATACTATGTTCCAACTCATAAAGGAAGGACCCCCTTAGCCTGAGAGAGTTTAAAAGTTGCACTGAGGAGGTGACATTTGAACTGAATTTTGAAAGCTGAATAGGGATTTGCCAGGTAGAAAAGAGAAAAAAGGAAATCTCACCTTTTGAGAAAGTGAGTCAGGTATCTTGGCATCAAAACAGAGTATCCTCGAAGGACTGCATATACCTACAAACTTTCTCATTAAGTCAGTTACAATATTCATATACTTTACATTTAGACAGAACATACTGAGTTGTTTGGGGAAATTTTAATTTCTAACTATACAGCTGAACCTTGAACAATACGGGGATTAGGGGTGCATGACCCCCCTCCGTGCAGTAAAAAATCTGATTATAATTTTTGACTCCCCCAAAACTTAATTAGTAATTGCGTGCTGTTGACCTGAAGCCTTACTGATAACATAGTCAATTAACACATATTTTGTGTTAAATGTATTATATACCATATCTTTACAGTAAAATAAGCTGGAGAAAATGTTATTAAGAAAATCATAAGGAAGAGAAAATACATTTACAGTATTTATTGAAAAAAATATCCACACATAAGTGAGCCGTGTACTTTAAACTCACTTCAAACTTACGCTGTTCAAGGGTCAATTGTATTTTGTTTTGTAGAACTATGTAACAATGAGATTGTTTTTTAAAAGCAGGTTCTGCTTCAACTTGATATTTACAGCACATCAAGGAGGAAGATATGCTGGGAGAGGATCTCAAAGTATTAAGTAAAATAATTTTAAAGTAAGGTCATAAAAGCATCCACATTTGGTGTTTCAGGGTGTGGCAAAGATCCCCAAGACCATCCCCAGGTTCAGTGATTCACTGGGAGGGCTCAGCATATAATTAATTATACTGATGGTTAAGGCTTATTACAGTGAAGGATACAAAGCAATAATCAACTAAGGGAAAAGGCACACAGGGCAAAGTCCAGAGGAGACCAGAGGCAATTTTCCAACAGTTTTCTCCCAGTGAAGTCATAAATGAGTGTGACTCCACATGTGAAATGTTGCCAACTATGGAAGCTTGTTAGAGAGTCTGTGCCCAGGGGTTTTATTGGGGCTGGTCACACAAGCACCCCTTGCCTGGCATGTACCCAAATTCCAGACTCCCAGAAGGAAAGCAGGTGTTCAACAAAAACTTAAAGTCTGCACAAACAGTTTAGGAACAGTGAGCCACTCTTATCAGTTCTGGAAATTGTGGGAATGCTCCTGAAATCCAAGTTCCCAGACTTGAGCCAAGGGCCAGACTTATAAGCAGACTTTTCAATGGATAAGCAGTTAAGCATTCTATGTTGACTCTTTTCTGCACTAAGGGTAATATTTTTCCCTTGAGTACTTTTTTCATTTTTCACGGGTTGTGTCATTATTCCAATCTCTTAAGGTTGAAAGCAAAGACCTATTAATAAAATTGAACCAACACATATTTGGGCTTTGAGGGTGTATGTGTGTCTGGTACGTGTTTGTGTGTTTAAAGTAGTCATTGTACCTGAGACAGCCTAAACATTTTGAGTTGCAAATGTTTGTCGGGAGTCTTTCCTTTATGGCTAATACATTTTGAAGTCCATACCCAGAAGAGTAACTACAAGAAAGTATTGTGGCCTACTATCAATGTTCTATTTTAAAATCATTGCTCAGCCATTAGAATTTGCTTCATCTGCTCTTAACATCAACTTTCTACATGCAGATACTCTGGGAGAGAACAAAAAAAAGTATAGCTCTGAGCAACATTTGTTCTTCACTTCAGTCTCAGTTTTTTCTTTAAGATCCATACCTCCATGTGGTCCATGTGGAACAGAAACTACATTCTTAGTATTGAGTTTGTTTATGGCTCTGATTTTTACTTCTTGTTCTTTGTTTACTGTATGCTTGACCTGTAGATAACACACAATTCTACATAAAGCAAAGTCAAAGCTTCCTAAGCAGGGAGATATTTGAAATCAGTTATAATCATGTTTTATTCAAATAATAGTCTCACTTCTTACTCCCTGAGGATTCTTCTATATCATCTGATGCCCAAATTTTACGGATCAATCACCTTCAATTTTTACTCCTAGGAGATTATTTCAAATAATGACCCTCTTGCATATGTTCTTCTTCAAATCCTTATCCCCTCAAAACTGATTTCAATGGATTCTGTATTTATTTTTTATTTATTCATGAAATACATATTTATTTAATGTATATCACATGCCTCTTAGGTGTCAGGATACAAATAATAAAGAAAACAAGGTCACTATCCTCAAGGAATTAAAAGTCTAATAGGAAAGTCAAATAGGTTTAAAATATACAAATATCTACATAACATGAGGTATATAGGATATAGGGTAAATAGAGGTAATATAGTTCAAGGGGGTCAGAAAAGATTTCAAGTATATGAATTTAGTTTTGAAAGATAAGTAGAAATTATCAGAGAACCCCCAATATTATGACCCAAAAAACGAAAACATGGCATGTTCAAGGAACTGCCAGTAGCTTAGTAAAACTAGATTGCTGAAGAGTGGGGCATGTGGAAGGAGATAGAACTGAAAAGATGGTCAGAGACCAGATCATAAAGAGACTTGGAAATTGTGCTTGTAAGTGTTGATGTCGTCCTGTAGGCAATGTTTAATCCCTGAAGAATTTTAAGCAAGAAAGAGATATGATGAGATTTATATTAGAAAAAATATCTCTTGGGGTAGACTGGAGGGATTGAAAGAGAAGACATTGAGTCCAATTAGGAAGATGTTGGCTAATCTCAATGGAAGATTATTAGGGCCTGACATAGGACAGAATTGTGTATTCCTAATTCAAATCCATATTTTAAGCTGTATTCCAAGCAGAGACTATGATTGGCTTGGACAACATCTGTAAAATGCTATCTCTAAAATCATCTTGAGTAACACATATACATTGGTCTAGCAGAGATTGGCTGGTCACAGGATAGGTACTTTGTGAGGTACATTTCCCTTTCTCCTTCCCCTATCAAACATCTTGAACTTTTGTTTACTTCCTTTTATTCATGTGTCACATGATGCTCATGGTGGCAGTGTAGGTATGAGTATGAATGAGATGAGCAAGTGATGGTGAAGATAACTGAAGAGGTTGCAGTGGAAAGGAGACTGAGCACCATATGAGGCAAAGGAGACTAGTTTGGGCATTAATTCTTTTAATTAATTTTTTCATTGGACAAAAATATATATTAATAAATGTGAGTTGTAAAAAAAGGGTTAAATGCTGAAGTCCATTTAATAAATTGAAAATTCAACCCTATTCTACAATTCCACCCTATTCTACTCCCATCTTCATAAGTAACCAGTGTTTAGAATTTGTGTATTTCTTTCCAGGATTTTTTATACACTTAAACATGTATACACATGATTTCATTGTTTTTTGTTTGTTTTTATTCTACAAAAATATTGCATTATACATTTTGGTGTGCGATTTGCTTTTTACACTCAAATATATTCCTTGAAGATCACTCCAGTTTACTGCATGAAGAGCTAGCTACCTTTTTCTTTCTAACCAAAGCATGAAATTCCATAGTATGGCTAAACCATACATTTAACCAGTCCCCTACTAATGGAATTTAAGGTTATTGTTGTTGTTGTTATTACTACAATTGCTGTTACAAAGTGCTGTAATTCTCATCCTTGTGCATTTATCTTTGAATATATGTACAAGTATTTCTGCATAATAGATTCCTAGAAGTAGAATCAATAGTATGTATTTCAAACTTTCATAAATAATATTGGCTCTTTCTTTTGCCCAGTAATTCCCAGTTGGGTAAGAGAAAGCTGCCTTTCTGTGTTACCTGGGAAATTTATCAAAACCACCTGCGCCTAGTCCCCCTGGGCCATCCTGACATGCTCACCCCCATCAGAATGGGTCAGGGAAATGGGAAGAAGTGATGTGCGTAGTTCCCTGGGTGATTTTGTTCCATGCCTTCCTCTCTTGAGGACCACTGTTTTAGCTCTTCTAATTAAGAGACTGATGCTCTGAATTAATTCACTTCCCACTGGAGAGAGTTATGTTGGTCACAAGAGAAAATGTTCCTTTAATATTTTCAGGCCCTGTATTCTTCAAGAAGCAACTCTTGTTTTCCCCCATAGTCAACATCAGTTATTGTGAACACCTCCTGGTTCAAAAGAATAGGTCAGTGACCATCCACAGAGCAGGAGGAACACAGGAAATTTTCTATTTCACCTCCGGACCTCCAGGCAAAACCATAATTAACTACCTAGGGCCTACCTGCCTCACTCACTTCACCCTCACCTCGGCTCCACACTTTAGGCAACTTTCCTAAAAACTCATCAATAAGAATGTTAACTTTTTTGAGAAAAAAAGTAAATAGACAAAACAATATGGTTGCTCTCAACAAGATAGGAACCTGGAATTAGACATCAAAAGCAAAAAGACCCTGTAACCCTTTTAACAACTTTCAGACAAACAGTTGAATCTTTCTTAACTTCCCTGAAAAAGAAACTTTAACCTAAAAGACCAATGCACTTTATTAGAATTCAAAGGCCAAAGACTTAAAGGAAAAACTAAACTTTAAAAACTGAGATTAATTTTCTAAGAATAGAGAAAAATGGAAGGTGGGGATATTTTTTAAAATAGCTTCGAAGCATAGTATGGAGGATGATCAATAGCTATTCTCTGTTTTCATCATGAATGAGTGCCTCAGACATAGATTTGAATTACACATGAAGGCAGATTTACTGCATTTCTTTTTTTAATTTTTAAAAATTTTCAATTACAGTTGACGTTCAATATTATATTAGTTTCAGATGTACAAAACAGTGATTAGACATTATATAATTTATGAAGTGATAACCCTGATAAGTCTAGCACCCACCTGGCACCATACTTAGTTATTACAATATTATTGACTATATTCCCTATGTTCTACTTTATATGCCCATGACTATTTTGTAACTGCCAGTTTGTTTCCCAATTTTATTTCCTCAATCTAATTATACTCTTCTTTCTAAATATAATCCAGTTTGTAAAAATATTTTTGCCCCAGATTTTTTGTGAAAAATTTCTAGTATATAGCAAAGTGGAATTATATAGTGAACATTCACATATCCACCATCCAGATTCTACCATCAACACGTAGCTATACTTAGTTCCTCCATTTATTTACCTCTCTATCAAATTATTGCTCCATCTTATTTATTATTTAAAAATTTTTTCAATTCTAGTAAAATATGCATAACAAAATTTACCATTTTAACCATTTTTAAGCATACATTTTAGCAGTTCAGTAGTATTAAGTGTATTCACTTTATTGTGCAACCAATGTCCAGAACATTTTTCATCTTGCAGAACAGAAACTCCATATCCGTTAAAGAATTCCCAATTTCCTCCTACTTCTGGATTCTGGAAACCGCCATTCTACTTTCTGTTTCTATTAATTTGACTACTCTAGGTACTTCATGAAAGTGGATCATTCAGTATTTATCTTTTTGTGACTGGTTTACTTCACTTAACATAGTGTCCTCAAGGTTCATTTATATTGGAACATATGATGGGATTTACTTCCTTTATAACACTAAATAATATTGTATGTATTGTATGTAAATATTGTCTGTATATAACACATTTTGTATAACCGTTTATCTATCCGTGGGCATCTAAGTTGCTTCCACTTCTTGACTATTATGAATAATGCTGCTGTGAAAATGCACACACAAATATCTCTTCAAAAACTTGCTTTTGGTTATTTTGGGTATATACTCAGAAATGGGATCAATTTTTAAATTTTTGAGGAGCAGCCATACAGCTTTCCACAGAGGCTGAACTATTTTACACTCCTAACAACAGTACAAAAGGGTTCCAATTTCTCCACATTCTTGTCAACATTTGTGATTTTCCTTTTTTTTATACTAGCCATCTAATGAGTATAAAGTTCAATCTTATTTTGTAATATAATTTGACATTTGTATATTCTATTGTGTTTACCATCCAAAGACCAGATTCTTTCAGCTACCTTATATTTGAACTCTTTTACCTACTTCACCATCCCACTATCCCCCTATATTTGACCCCCTTTACCATGTCTACCTCCCCACTCTTACCCCAGCCCCTACCATCTGGTAACCACTAATCTATAGTCCATGACAATGAGTCTCTATTTGTTTGTCCTGTTCATTTGTTGCTTTTAGGTTTATATCCCACATATAAATGATATCATGTGATTTTCAACTTTTTCTGTCAGACTTATTTCATTTAGCATGATTATCTCGAGGTCCATCCATGTTGTCACAAAGGGCAGTATTTCATCTCTTCTTATGGCTGAGGAATATTCCATTGTATATATGTACCACAGATTCTTTAGACAATCATCTATTGTGGGACATTTCAGTTGTTTCCATATCCTGGCCACTGTGAATAATGCTGCTATGAACATCAGTATGCAAATATCTTTTTGGATATGAGTTTTCAAGTCTTTGGGGTAAATATCAGTAAAGGGATTGCTGGATCATATGGTAGATCAATTCCTAGTTTTCTGAGGAACCTCTATACTGTTTTCCATAGTGGCTGTACCGACTGGCAGTCCCACCAGCAGTGTATGAGGGTTCCTTTTCCTCTGCATCCTCTCCAACATTTGTTATTACTTGTCCTGTTGATTATAGCTATTCTAATAGGTGTGAGATGGTATCTCATTGTGGTTTTGATTTGCATTTCCCTAATAGCAAGCAATGATGAGCATCTTTTCAAATATTTTTTGGCCATTTGTATGTTCTTTAGAAAGAAGTGTCTGTTCATGTCCTCTGCCCATTTTTTGACTGGATCATTTGCTTTTTTGTTGTTATTGAGTTGTATGAGTTCTTTGTATATTTTGGATATTAGGCCCTTATCGGAGGCGTTGCTTGCAAATATATTTTCCCATTCAGATG
>NW_006440820.1:1288306-1308674 GCF_000325575.1 Pteropus alecto
GGCCTAAAGAACTCATTCTGCTCATCTAGTTGTTTTTTTCAATTCCTGAAATTGTCGATATCATTTGTTTCAGATATCACTGAGTTTTTTCAGAAGTATCATTCTGAATTCTGTCATTTAAGTCACATATTTCTATGTCTGTAAGCTTATTTTCTGGAGATTTTTCTCTTTCTTTCTGAGATCTCTTATGACCTTGGTTGTTCATGGTGTTCAATGGACTATTTCTCTGCCTGGCATTAATGGAAATGTATTCTGCTTTTTTATCCCAGAAAGAAGATTTATTATATAAAGGTCTCTCTTTAGCCTGCTGCAAAGAAGCCCTTTTATTTTGGTTTCCAGTAGGTGGCGTCTAAGTCTCTTGGATCCGTGCTTTATATAAAGCGTTAATAATACCTTTTCATTTTCTTGTAGATATTTAATCAGGCTCGCTACCCTCAGTTTCAGTCCCTGTCAGTGTTAGCAATAGTTTCGGTAGCATTTGCTTACATTCCCCTGGGGCTCTGCAGTGATCAATCTTGGAGGTTATGGAATGAGGGACATTCTGGGTTGGGTGTTGGCCTCAGTTTTGCCACCTCAGCCAGTAAAAATCAACTGTTGTTTCTCTGTCTTTCAGCTTCTTTGCTTTCTGTCCTGAAGACTGGGCCCTACCGCCGGCTGCATTGAAATCACAACTCTCCCAGGCAATGCTGTTCAGGGAACTTGCCGCACCTTCTCCCTTTCCTCTTCTCCTCCCACAATGGGAGCTCCGATGGCTGAGAGAGGCAATTTCTTTATTTCTCCCAGTCCACCGCCCGACACTCGGGTTTCTGACCTGTGGTAGATCTTATGCGCAGATCCTATGCTCAGACATGCTGTTGTGCAGTTTGGGTGTTTTTTGTTGAGTTTTAGTTGTTCAGCTTATTGTTGTTTCCAGGAGAGAGATCTGGGGACATCTCTCGCTCCTCTATGTTTCTCCAAACCTACCCCATCTTATTTTTTGATGCATTTCAAAGTAAATCACAGAGTTCCTCTGTCAAAAATATACTTCAGCATGTTTATCATAAGCTAGAGTTTAATATTTATTTACAGATTTTTTCTTTTGATGTAAAATTTACATACAATTAAAATGAACAAAATTTTAACATACACTTACTGAGTTTTGACAAATGCATATACTTGTGTAACCTCAATCCCTATCAAGGTATAGAACAGCAAATTTCTTTACACCCTTCCCTAGTTAGTTTCCACCTCTAGAAGAAATTACTGCTCTGACTTTCTTCTACCATAGATTAATTATGCTTGTTCTAGAACTTTGTATAAAGTTGACCATACATTTTGTATTTACGGCAGCCAGGAGAAAGAATGTGCCTCACAGACTTTCAGCTCCAAGGAGCATCACTGGCCAAGGGCCAGAGTGCCTAGGCTCTGATATCTGTTGTAACATTTGCACCAATGCCAATTCTTAAGAGAAACTGGGCTCCTCTAATAGCTGACTTTGTTTTGAGGACAGCTTGTCCACTTTAAAGAACCTTCCAGAGACTACACGACAGTATAGGATGCTCCCACTCACATCCCTGCCCTTTTGCCTTTGAGTCAGACCCACATCACAGCCTCTTGCTCTCCCAGCCTTGCCCAATGCCCTTTCTATGTCTCTTACAGGCATTTCTTCTAATTAAATTTTTGTATATTTACTTTTGTGTTGGTGTCTGCTTTTAAGATGAACTGTACTAAAACAATATTCTTTTGTTTAAGGTTTCTTTCACTCAGCATACTGTCATCATGATATTTCTTAAATTGTGTTCTGAGAACAAAACACCACACTTCTATGGAGACCTCACAATTATCTAAATACACCTCAGGCCAGGTCAGCATTTTCAGCATCCCACAGCTGACCTTAGGGAATGTACTTTATAGTAGATTACTTCAATTATTCTCATGTATGCTACTGCTGAGCCTCCCCTCCCTCTTCTTTTATTTAGACTGTTGGATTTTGGACATAAGGAGAAAATTTGACAGGTAAGTCTGTCAATTTTTCTTTCTTTCTTAATAAAACAGCAAAAGTGGTATGTATGTGCAAAGATCTTTGTTCCAGATGATTTAGATACACAAATATGTACAATAGTGCAGAGATTAAGAACATGGGCTCTGGACCCAGACTGCTTGGCTCAAATCCCTGCTCTATTACTCTGTCAGGTAAGAATGCTTTAGGCTGCAAATTACAGAAAAGCATACCAGTAGTGGTTTTAAAAAATAGATGTTAATTTTTCTCACATTATATGAAGTCTAGAAGCCTTAGTTTGCAGGCTTCACAATGTCAGATTTGCCATCTCTGCAATTCTCTTTACCTTTCTCATATGTTTTTAAGATGGCAAGATAGCTACAAAATCTTAAATTGTCTCTTCTGTATTCGAGATGATAAGAAATGCTGTCTTTGCTAGAAGCAACCAGTAGACTTCTGCTTATGTCTCATTGGCCTCTCCTAGCTGCACGAAAGTCTGAGAAAGACAGAATTGGACTTTTCTAGTCTAATGTTGGAGGTGCACAAGAGAGAAAGTGTTGAGAATGGTACTGAGTTTGATAACCAATACAGATGTTCTAGCTGCTTACTATCTGTACATCTTAGGCAAGTTACTTACCTCTCACACTTCTGTTCTCTTATCAATAATATGGATAATAAAAAATTTACTTCTTAAATTTTGCTGTGAGGATTAAATCAGTTATTACATATAAAGTATTTAGAACAGTGCTTGGAACATAGGAAGTCTTTAATCATGGTACATATTATCATGGTACATATTATTTACCATAGAGGAAAGTCAAATGTAACTAAAATGTGTATCAAAATAAGATCAATTGTGTAAATAAACCTGTGTTAGTCAGTTTTGGCTGTTATAACAAAATAGACTGTGTAGCTTATAAACAACAACGATTTAACTATGGGCAGTGAACACACAATGCAATATATATATGTGTGTGTGTGTGTATATATATATATATATGCATATATATATATGCATATATATATATATACACATACATGCCTTATTGTTGGATTGTACACCTGAAACTTACTGGGTTTCATTAACCAATATCACCATAATAAAAATCAAAACAACAACAACAACAGCAATTTATTTCTCACAGTTCTGGAAGCTAAGAAGTCCAAGATCAAGCTGTCTTCTCCCTTTGCTTCACATAGCATAAGGGACAAGGAAGCTCCCTTGGGTCTCTTTATAAGGCACTAATCTCATTCATGATGACCCCACCTCCAAATACCATCATATCGAAGATCAGGTTTCAACAAGCGCAGACATTCAGTCTATAGCATTCCACCCATCTAACTGGAAGACAATGTAACCATCGAGATGTCAACTGATCACGACTAGAATTGAAAGATCATATATTGTTCAGTAAATATAACAAATTATAGGACAATACATAAGATATATTCCCTGTTATATAAAACTGTACACATAAGGGTGAACATAGTATAAAAAGAAAGAACATTTTCACGGCTCAGAGATCTCCTAGGGCCTCGACTACTACCTCCTTCTGTCTCATTTTCAAACCAAAAATTGACTTTGCTCCCTGAGGCAATGACTTAATACTTTTTCTAAATGCCCTGGAATAATTTAAGAAATCACCAAGATGCCTCATTTACAATTGTGTAACTTAGCTCTAGATAGTGTTTGACTTGATGAGCATGCCCGATATAATTAAGAAAATCAGTTCTCTAAGTGGCACACTTAAACTACTCATTTTTGACAACTAATACAGCGTTATCCAAAGAGAATGCTATATTGGATTTGCATATTCAAATACTAGAATCCTCAGATTTTTTTTTTTAGACAGTTCAAGAAATGTAGAGACAGTTTATTTTCTCTGAAAGTGTCATTATGTCTATGACTCAAAGGTGGCTCTAATGGCTTCAGGCAGACCCTCTCATCTTATCATCGAGCCCCGTTACTTCTTTGGCTCCTTCCAGGGAAAATATTTTTGTTGCTAAAATAGAAGCATTGACCAAACTATTTAACAGTAACAGCTTATCAATCTCTAAGCTTGAGCTTCAAATGAAAGGAGCACTGCCTTTCTGGAATTGATTTTAAAGTTTCACCTTCTCGGTAAAATATTCAGTGGGATTTAGGACATCAAATCTCCTATGAGGTTTGTTTATTTCACAGGCCTCTGAACTACTCATGTGCTCAAGGAAAAAAAAAATCAGGCAAAACTCAAAGCTAGAATTTAGATTGGAAAGTATAATTGTAGATAAGATTTTAATGACATACTAATTGCTAAGAGACCTGGGAGAGCTTTGTAGAATGTTATACAACATCCAGAACACAGCATCTAGAAGAATGAACGTATCCTCTGTCATATCCCCATTCTCTCCAGTAACTTTCACATATTTTGCTTTTGTTTCTTTCTATAAATGGCGAGCACATCACTGAATTTCTGGGCAATCATGAGTCTAAGAGAAACTCCTCTAGTAAGAAAAATAAAGTCATTGTTCCCTCTGTGTACAACATAGTGTCCTTTGCTCTTGGCCACGTGGTGTCTGGATTCTGTGCCACTCTCATGTGGGGATGTAGAGATGGGTACTTGAGCCCCTGCAGAGCCAGTAGATCAGCATAATTTAAAGCTAAGTGCTGAACACAAAGTTAGCTGGTACCCTGGGCGTGGGAGTGGTCCATGGTCACCAAGCATCTACACCTTACTTACCTTCACCCTTTGCACTTCAGTGCATGCAGCCTGACCTCTTCTTCCAGGACCTTCATTTCTTAGGCTGAAGGCATTCTTGGTCACTAAAGCCTGCCATCTTTGCCCATAAAAATTAATGCCCCATCCCCACCCAGCAACATTCAACCAATGATGGACAGGAATCGATAATATATGAATGCACCAGTGTAACACAGGAGCACTCTTCCTGGAACGTGCACCTACATTTGTATATTCTGGAAAAACCACCAGGAGGACTAGAGGGATGAGAAATGTCATTTATTATTCATGAGGCAGGAGAGCTTCAGCAGTGACAGGTTCGGAGCTGCAGGCAGAAAACTTGCTGCTGACCAAGTGAAGCAGAGTTTTTATGCCCACAAACAGAGGGAGGGGTTATCTCATAGGGGAGCAGCCACCTTCTCAGATGGATGGGAGCAATATGTGCTACTTGGTTACAGGAGGAGATAACAACCATGGGAGCAGGAGAAAACATCCTTAGGAATAGGCATTGATGAAAGCTCTTTGTGTATTGCCTTCTTTGGCTGCTGGCAAGGTAGCTATCAGTCTTCTGAGTATGTGGAGGGGCTATGTTCTGAGTTAACCCTACAACCAGCTTTAAGAGAGTAGATCTTAAAAGTTCTCATCACAAGAAAAAAAGCATTTTTTTGGTAACTGTGTAAGGTGATGGTTGTTAACTAGACTTATTGTGATCATTTCACAATGTATACAAACATTGAATTATGTTGTACACCAAACACAACATAATGTTATGTCAATTACACCTCAATTTTTAAAAATGCACCAGCTTCCTTGCCCCCACCCCCAAGCAAGATAACTCATTTTTCAAAGTTCTCCTTCAGGACTGTGCCCCAGTCACCCACAGTGGTAACTTGCTCAATAACGGACCATTTATTGGCTGCCATCCTTTCCCTGTCTCCTATCTATATTATTTCTCTGGTGTGTTTTAATAGTAGAATTTCCACCATCTCCCTTAGAGGCTAAATAATAATGATACCTTGAATTTGCAGATCACTTGTATTCCTCCAAGTATGTCAATATATAGTATCTTATTTTATTTTGTATTCTAATAGTTCTCACATCAAGAAATTGTTCTTCTTTTTCGATCAGAATCTTTGTAAACTGCACTGTATTTCTTATGGTTATAATCCCCAGGGATTTATAGACCAAATAAATTCCTCTTCTGTTTTAACAACTTTCAATAGCTATAGACAAGACCATGACCATGGCCCATTCCTCTCCCTCATTTCATGCCTTGCTTTTATCCACCAAATTCACTTCAAACTAATATGAAAATCTGGGAGAGGGATAAGAGTGTCGCAAAGCACCATCAAACTCCATCAGCAATATACCTTATATAGTTCCTCATCCTTCTTTCTTCTCATTTCTTGTAATTATTCTTGTGCCTCTTCTCTGACTTCAAGAGAAAACAAATATTCTGGGTCAAATCTCAGCAATATTACAGTAAAAAAGAAATTTTCAACTCTCAGGCCTTCAGAGTCTCTTCAAGGCAAAAACAATTCCAGCCATCTTGGACCCTATTTCCTTTCTTTGCTTTCTTCCATCTCTGCATTTAAATCCTTCTGCAACATTTCCACAAAATCACATAACACAGCTAATGTGAGTACAGTTATTTCTCTCCCTTATAACCCATTCTGACATCTTAATCTGACAGGCCTGACAGTTGAGGATACTTCCCTGTAACTGTACACACACACACACACACACACACACACACGCACACACACACGCACGCACGCACTCCCTCATGCACATTTGTGCCATTCTGCCTTTCTGGTGCTCATCATCCCCCTCTTGCTTAGAATCCAGTCTCCATGTGACCATGCCATAGCCAATTCCCCACCAGGCTGTGTCCTAGATTCAGCTTCTGCCTCAATTAAGGAAACATGGGAAACAAAATAGCACTTATTTTTAAATTAAAAGGCCTTCTGGCTTCCTCCTTTACAAACTGCCCTGAGAATGCTGCCCTGATCAAAGCCACTCTTCTGCTCTGGCAGGCAAGGAAAAGAGTGCTGCCTGTAGAAAACATTCATGTAAAACAGCATCAAGAACATGTGAGGGCCTGAAATCCATGTGTAAGAGACTCAAAAGTTTGTCTTCATTTCAGAGTCCTTGAAGAACATGATTAGAAACAAAAGTTTCATGTTTCTAGGTTTTTTTTTTACTTTTGCTAATTTTTCTAATTTTTCATTTCTCTATTTATTTGTTTATTGTTTCTTCTCATTCTTGCCCATTTTGTTTTTTCCTTTTAAAATTAATTTCCCTTTGTATTACCTTTCTTAGAGCCCCTATCGTTTCATTTTTCATCACCCTTCCATCCCCAGTCTTTCAACAGCATCCCCTGCTTCTCTGTATCTTCTCTTAGATAATAATCACTGACTCATCTGTCATTTCATTTCTTACCATTTCTCACCTCCTCTAAAATTACTTTAGAGTAGTATTTAAAGTAGTATATTTCATAATAGACTCAAATTGGAAAAAAAACAAATGTTCATTAAGTGGTGAATAAACTGTGATATATCCATACAATGGAAAATTACTAGCAATAATAAAGAATAAACTACCGATGAACACAGAATCATGGGTGAATCTCAAAATAGTTGTTGAGCAAAAAAGAAGCTAGACATAAAAGAGTATACTGTATAATTCCATTTATATGAAGTTCAAGAATAGGCAAAACGGATCTGAGGTAATAGAAATCAGACAGCAGTTGTGGGGAATAAGGTATTGAATGGAAAGAGGCACAAGGGTACTTTTAAGGGTGAAGGAAATATTCTTTACCTTGATTAGGGTGTGTTTGTATTTGTTAAAATTCATCAAACTGTATGCTTTAGATATGTGCATTTCACAGTCTGTAAATTATATCTCTATTTTAAAATAAATGCTTTAAAGAATAAAAAAGAATTATTCATTGTGATACTTATATAGCATGGCTCATGTCACAACTATTTAAGATCATTTTTCTAAAGATTAATAACATGAGGAAATGCTTAAATGTAAAAAAGACAGGACATGAAATCATATATAAAAATGGTCTTGTTTTTCATAAGAAAAGTTTTACACAGCATATGCATGGAAAAAGATGGAGAAGTTTAAAAACTTAAAAAAGGCAATAATACTCTTCTTTACATATAAGAGATTTTGCCTTCCCTAATGTTTGATCCTGATAATTAAATAAAGCAGGATCTTAAAAAATAGATAATAATTCTTTCAGAAAACAACAAGCTGTACCTATTTGTCTGTATAATCACCAAAAAATTTGTACTGAATTGCACAGAAAGTGAATGAATTTTGGAAGCCTGTTTTGTTTTCCTCCCAAAGTCCCTTTCTTTGATTATGTAGACCTCTCATTTGGTTTCTGTCCCTTTGTCCAAGTGGCCAGAGCCCTGTAAACTCACTCTTCAGTGGGCCAATGACTTACCATTTCTTTGCCTCAAACCAGATGTGGTCAATCAGGATATCCAGGCCGTAGGCACAGGATTTTCTATCCGAGTCATTAATCTAAGTAATTTCAGAAAAAGTTAAATAACTACAGGAGTGCTGAGACCCTACAGATGCAACTGATAAACCCACATTATTTTTTATTAAGCACTGATGGGGATAGTATAGCTCCCCCTCACCCCACCCCCAGATCAAGTTGAGTTGAGCCGAAGAAGGCACAAAATCTACAGGAAATGCTAAAAGGTTTGTTTTCGGTGATTCATAAACTTATTTTTCTCTAGAGATGACACGAAGAAGATGCTCACTCTTGAAAAGAGAGAAAGAGGATAGGTAGCAGGTTAAAAGGACCAAAGCATGATGGGATCTTGATAAATACCAATCAAGGGGAAAGTGAATTTAAAAATGAAAATAAAAACTTGGGAAAGGCTGACTACATTCTTTCATCCTGTCCTCATTTCTTTAATTCATCGATGAATGCATCTTTAGGAGAGAATCAATGTGTTGCTGCAGCTTTGAGGAACTGAGGTAAGCGCTATGAGGCTTGGGCAGTTGGAAGAAAATGCAGGGAGCCATAGGCAACTGCGACATAGCTTTTCATTTCAGCAAAGACACAGCCAGCCTCACAGGACGGCGACGTCTCTATAAACACAGGTTAAACAATAGTGGCACACTGCCAGATTACAGAAGCCTGCGCATGTGTACCGGGCACTTGGCTACATAAGAAGAGAAGTACTGAGTCACTACCACCTGGAAGCTGCTAAGGGTGTCAGGAGGGAGTCTGACTACAACCATCTCCTCACACTCTACCCCTTCAGGGTTCCTCCTTTACACTTATGTAGGCTTGGCAGGTGATTCCTGTTGGAGGGCAGAGCCCTGTACCCACACGCCACAACAATAATACAGGGAACAACAACATGCCACTAGAGGTAGTCTCCACCTCCTAGGAGAGCTAAGACCCAGCGCCAAGTGGACCTTAGGCCTGCCTACCACTCCTGCAAAGGATCCCCAGTGATCTGCTGGACTTCCTATATTTCTTGGGAGAGATTTGCCAAGGCTAGTGAAATGTTGTGCCGGTAGTCCAGAAAGTAAATATGACATTTAGTGTGGAGAATAGCAAAAGTGCCCCTTTCGGCAACAGTTAAAATGTCCAAAGCCATACGATTTTGCAATACTTTTCTAATTTGACCTACTTCATCAGCTACCAGACTGAGGGCTTTATCAGTATAATTCAAGGCTCGTGCAATATGTTTTGCCAAAGCTGTCACTTGAGTTTCAACTACTACATCACCTGCCACAGGCACAAAGATGGCTAAGCGGGTAATACCACCATGGGGTCCGTTTAGTACAGACATGTTGTGAATAATATGCATCCCAGTTTGTAAGGTGCTGTAGGAGCACCTGCTATATAGTTGCTGGCAAATATGGGCATCCCCAAGTATAGTGGCCTATCCAGTTTGAGGGAATGTAGGGCCATCTATGGGCCCCACATAACCATAAGTTTCCTTGGGGGGGAAATCATAGTTGGGTGGGTGCCAGCATACTCTTGTCCTATCCACCAATGCGTGGTGGAGGAGACAGTAGTTATGTTTTGGCATAGGGGTATGGTACTCGCTCCAACAGTCAGGACCCCATGTTTCCTTAAATACAATGAGGCACATTCCTTTTCACCTCTATCCCTTCACCAGTCAGCCATGACCATCTGTCATGTATCGAATAACCCAGTAAGGGTTTGTCCAGTTCATGCTGAGTTCTTTGTGTATCTACTTGAGTATGGATGACAGTCCAGTCAGGTGACTGGGGTACCCAGCAGCTCAGCCGCTCCCATGCTGTGACATCAGCTGCATGCATACACCAGGGCAGTCCTGCAGAGGTGCTAACAGGGAATTCTGTGCAGACTCAATAGTGTGAGATATTAGCGATCATGGCATAAATCTGTGCCCACTCAACTACGGTATTTGCAGAAAGTGGCCTAAGGTTGGAAAAACGAGGAGGACAAGGGTACTAATACAGGTAAGTCTTTTCTCTCAGGCAAGATGCATGCCAGTGTCTTATCTTGTGATAAGACTGTTGCTGCCGAGTGGGGCCTGCCTAGCTATCAATACCACACTTGTTCCCCTTGCTCATGATAGGCCACAGTGACAACACAAAGGTTCCCCTTAGGATGGTACTTTCTTCTTCTTCCGTCTCTCCTGTGGGATATCTCACAGTTATTTGTGGTGGCCAGTTGACTGTTACCCAAGGAATAACCCATAAGTTCACCTCTAGCCCCTTGCCCCATGGGGCTATTAGTCCTACCTACCGGCAATGCAGGGCCTTTGCTTTCCATGGCCAACTCCATTACACCGTTTCTCCCCTTTTCAGACAAGTAAGGGTGAGTAGAAGTATGTTACCATTGAGTCCATGACCAAGTTTCAACAAAGTTTCAGTGGTCATTACCTGTAATTGAATTGGGGCCAAGGCCCTATGTAATAGCAGCTCTACCAGAGAGAGACCTCCCTCAAGATCTCTCATTCAGGCCCCTCAACATGTCCCACAGGCAGGATACCCAAGCTCGCAGTCCTGGAGGATTGACGGTTACTCGTAGGTGCTGTTTCAACAGCCCGTTGTACCACTCAATCATGCCCGCTGCCTGGGGATTATAGGGAGCATGCAATTTCTACTGAATGTCCATTTGTTTAGCCTATGTTTGGACTTCATGCCCAGTAAAATTATTCTCTTGGTCACGTTCCACCACTAATGGTCCACCGTAAAAGGCGCATAAGCATTTGAGAGCTTGGACAGTATGCTTTTGGTCTGCGGCCATACAGGGCCATGCAAACAATAACCTGGTAGTCGTGTCCACTGTTGTAAGGGCATAAGATGCCCCTTGAGCTTTTGAAAGAGGTTCTATAAAATCTATCTGCCACATAGTCAATGGGACCCTTGCCCTTGTTACTTCATGCGGCAAGGGTGTGGTATATCCTGTCTGCACACTGGACACTTGGCACAGACATCTGTGACGTCTTCCTACTTCAGGGGAAGGTTCCATTGTTCTTTTATTGTCCACATAGTTTTGGCACCCGCATGCTGCAATCGCCTGTGGAGCCAGTACACCACGACAGTGGCAGGAGCCTTTTCTAGCCATCACACATGCGAGAGTGCATCTGCCTCAACATTTCTTGGAGTCACCAAGGAGACATGACCTGTAACATGATAGACAGTTACATCCTTTTCTTGTCCTATCTCTCACAGGTCTTGCCACATGGCTTGTCCCCAAAAGGGGCTATGGCCCACTATCCAGTTTTGCCATTTCTACATAGGCAACCATAATGTCAAGCCTTTGAACACTGCCCAACTGTCAGTAAAAATAGCAAGGGGCCATCTTCATGGGCTATAACCATCCATATGGTCCACAGTTCAGCCTATTGGCTGCTTTGGCCCATACCTGTATCATACCAAATGTGGTCAGTAGCCAGTTGCACCCCTATAGCTACCCACTTGGCTCCCTGCCCCCTACTGGACCCATCTGTGTACCACACATTAGCGGTATGGGCAGCTTCCCTTCTTTGTAAGGGGACACTTCTAAATCTGTAGGAACTGTGGCATCCAGTATATTGTCAGTGGCAAATTTAACTAGGCCTAAAACTGTCTGTAATTCCACGGCCAGAGGGCTAGCAGCTATGGTACTCCATTGTTCCAGATGGGCCACCTCTGTTTGGGGACCTGCATCCATGTATGTAACTAACCTTGTATAGGATAAGTTGTGCACACCTGCACATTGGCCATGCCAGTCACTACCTCAGTGCCCTTCAAGGCTGTCCATACAACCGCTAATTGCTTTTCTATTAGGAAGTACACACTCTCTGCACCTTTCTATAGTTGGGACTGAAAACCCACCATTGTCTTAGTTCATTCCAAATGTTGCTATAGGCCCTAGCTATATCCTTCTGCTGTCAACATTCACGTCCAACTCAAAGGGTTTACTGGATATATTACCTGTAGGGCTTGGGCTTGCTGCACCACCTGCTTGTTGGTGGTAAATGCCTTCTCTACTGTTTCATCCCAGTCCTAACTAGCTCCCTTCTTGATCAAGCCATACAACGGCCCACTCTGCTAGCTGTGCTAGCTGGGGCACAAACACTCTCTAGTACCCCAAAAGGCCCATATAACTCTGCAATTCTTTAACTGTAGTGGGTTGTGGATACTCTTGTATCTTATCAATTATAGCATCAGGGATAACTTTCGTCTCACCCAACCAGACAACACCCAAGAATCTGGCAAATAAGCCAGGACCCTCAATCTTGGTTGCATTTACTGCCCAGCCACATGTTTTTAGATGCTGCAACAGCACCGGCGCCACTTGTTCTAGATTTGTAAGGGAAGCAGAGGTTAACATGACATCATCAATATAATGAAACAATTCCACATTGCCAGTCAGGTTTAGGTTGCCAAATCCTGGGCTACCAACCCATGGCAAGTTGTTGGGCTATGTAAGTAGCCTTGGGGTAATACCACAAAAATCCATTGTCTTCCTTCCCACATGAAGGCAAATTGGTCTTGACATTCAAGAGCTAAATCTATGGAGAAAAAAGCGTTAGTCAAATTCAAGATGTATGTTCCCAGCCTTGTAGTCAGTTGATCCATTAGGTCATAGATGGATGGTACTGCTGTAAGCAGTGGGGGAGTTACTTTATTCAGTTCCCGATAGTTCACAATCATTTTCCATGAGCCATCAGACTTCTTCACGGGCCACACAGGGGCATTATAAGGACTATGAGTGGAGCACACAATACCTGAGCTTTCTCCAGTTCCTGAATTGTAGCCCCAATTTCATCATGTCCACTGAGCAAGCAATATTGCTTAACATTGATGATGTGCCTTGGTTCTTGCAATTTCTGTGACGGGTGATGAGTATGTCCCGACACTACGATCTTCACCACCCGGACTTGCAGACGTAATTCACCAGTAGAGGTCTGCAGATTGAGCCCTTACAGCACATCCAACCCTAGGATATACTCCAGCACTGGAAAAACATACACTTTATACAGACATGAAGGTAAATGTCCCATTCCAAGAGGCAAAGTCACAGCTTTGGGGTTAGGGTTAGGGTTAGGGTTAGAGTTACCCCCATAGCTGTCTATACAAGTGGCTGGTCCAGGGAATCTGTCTGGATTTCTATAGATAAGACTGCAGTCTGCCCCATTATCCACCAGTGCTAGGACTCTTTGCACATTCTGTGGGAACCAGTGGATTGCCAATTCCACATGCAGCCTCCGGTCCCTGCTTATTCCCTCCAAAAGGGCACCTCAGCCTTCTCCCTAGTCATATAGGGTTAACAGAGCATCCTGGGGTTTCAAAAAGTCTGTCAAGGCCACTGGCCTAGCCTTTTCAGTGGGAGGTTTCTGTGCATGCCTAAATTGCTGTTCAGGTTTTAATTGCCACCACAGTTCCAATAATACAGCATTAGGTTGGCAGTCTATCTTGTCTTGATCAACTCCTGCAGCTAGCAAATCAGTCCACATTTGGGTTCCGGTAACCCAAGCAGGACCTTGCATAGGGACTTTCTTTTTCTTCTCAGCCCTCAGGGGTCTAGGCATTACTGCATGAACACTTCTGCCACTGCCCTCACAGTATCTCCCCTCTACATCCCCCAGAGCAGCCATTGCTATAGTCACTTCATGTGTACATTTCCCCACATAGGCAACCAGGATAATAACTGAAGGGCCAAAAGCGGTAGAGGGGGCAGTCCCTAACACTAGGTCTCGCATGCCAGTCATAAACCGTTTATCATCCGGTCCCCACATATTCAAATTAAACATAGCTTGTCACATGCCCAGTTCACGAATAATCTGCACTAATTCAGCATACATTTGCCATTTACTCACATGGTCTGGGAGTTGTCTGGCATCATTCCAAACTATCTGCACTGTAGCAGTAATCCATTCTATCAGGGTATGGTTCCTCTGCCCTTGAGCCAAGCAGTGACTGTTCTGCAGATGCTACTGTAATGAGGGCTGTACAGTTATGGATGCCAATTTCTCCATCTCGTCAGAGGAGCATGAGATACTGTCGGATCCTCGTCCCAAAGGTGCAGCAACCAGGCCTGCAACAGTTCACCAGGGTGCTGCCGACATTGCTTCCCCAAATCCTACAATTCCGCAGGTGTACATGGGATATATGTGGTGAACTCAGTCACCATGGGGCCTTTAGCTTGTACCCCTCATGGACCCAGGGGCTGTTCTTGCTTTATTTATATTTTGGTGTGTTATGGGCTGTACTTGTCAGTGGACTTCCTCGGGACGTCTTCCCCCACCTCTGAGGGTGACTCCAAGGGTGCACTTCTTTGGAGCTCAGCTTCCAGTTGTTGCACCCTTGTGACCAAAGCATCTTCCTTTTGCCAAATTTTCTGTACCTGTGTGGCCTCTGCTAGAGCTTTGTCCATGTTCCACTTCAAAGCCATTAAGAGCACACAGCTCATTCTGCCAGCCACAGCTCATGCTTTTTCTGGCAGCTGCTCCTCCAGGAAGCGAAGTGCCTTCTCAATACTTATCGGGAACCCATCAACTGCCTCCCAAGGCTCAGGTGGAGTCTAAGTCATCAATACCACTGTCATGAGATACCACATGCTCTGTGGGGGCCACGTGTCCCTCACGTCTTCTGGTGGGGCAGACTGCTCCCTTATCTGGGAATCTTGTTCATGATGCCAAGTGTATTGCTGCAGATTTGAGGAACTGAGGTAAGGAGTACAAGACTTGGACAGTTGGAAGAAAATGCGGGGAACTGTAGGTAACTGCAACATAGCTCTTTATTTCAGCAAGGGCACAGCCAGCCTTGCAGAGTGGCGGTGTCTTTATATGCACAGGTTAAACAATAGTGGCACACTGCCAGATTACAGAAGCCCGCGCATGCCTATCAGGCACATGGTTACATAAGGAGAGAAGTATGGTTTCACTACCA
The DNA here is from genome assembly GCF_000325575.1 of Pteropus alecto. NCBI lineage: Eukaryota > Metazoa > Chordata > Mammalia > Chiroptera > Pteropodidae > Pteropus > Pteropus alecto. The sequence goes on from NW_006440820.1 coordinate 1,303,418, forward strand.
CCTGGAAGCTGTTAAGGGTGTCGGGAAGGAGACTGACTACTGCCATCTTTCTTTCTCCTTACAATCAATCTTAATTTTTGTGGAGATATAGAAATACTTTTGCTTGACTGACTCTTTCAATTCTCTTTTCTGGAAGGGAGGTGTTCCAGGAGTTAGGGTTAAGGGAGAGATAAACAGGCAGAGCACAAAGAATTTTTAGGGCAGTGATACTATCCTACATCATACAGTAATGGTGAATACATATCATTATCCAAATCCATAGATTGTACAACACAAAGAATAAACTCTAATGTAAACTATGGACTTTGGGTGATAATGATGTAATGTAATTTCATCAATTGTAACAAATGTACCACTCTGGTGGGAGATGTTTATAATGGGGAGGCTATCTATGTGTGGGAGAAGGGGATACGGGAAATCTCTATATCTCCTCTCAGTTTTGCTGTGAACCTAAAACTGCTATAGAAAAACAAAGTCTTTAATAAAAAGATTTTAGAAGAAAAAAATTAAAATTTTAAAAAGAAGTGTAATGTTGAAGTGGACACTGTTATTTGCCTACAGAATATCCATTTTCCTCTTCTCCCCTTCCTAATAGAACCCAATTTTGTTGAAGCATAGTCTTCACTTCCACACAGCCCAATTGACTTAGAAGCTAACCCCTTCCTCAGCTCCAGGAACAAGTCTCAATTAGTCAGCTAATAAGGTAATCCTATCATTCTTGCCAGTGACTAGTTCAGAAACCCAGGCTTACAGGCAAGCATAGCATGGCATTCGCTTAGCAAATGTGGTCACATGACTTTAACCTAGCCAATCACACTGTAGTAAAAGACTTTTAGGCCATGATTGGGGGAGATGATTTCTTGCTCTCCCACTGAACATGAGCAAGGAAGTACATTGTCCCAGCTGCTGCCGGCACTGGTAGCCACCTTGCAACCATGATGGAAGTCAGACAGGACAAAACAATGACATGAAGAAAGGCAGAAACAAGAGAATTGAGAGAAAGAAAGCAGAGTCCTGTTCAAATGGTGTCTGAAGTTTATATTACCCATGGTATGGTATTACTCTTAAGCCAGTTTGAGCCTATTTCCATTACCTGCCATTGGAAATAATCTGACTGGTACAGAGGTTCCCTATTTGATGCATATAAATTGGTTTTTATGTTATATTTTGCTCACCATATATCCATAATTATTTTTGCTATGCTCTTTGGCAACCAAATATTTTCAAAACATATCCCGCATAATTAATTGTGCTAGCAATATAAGAAGACTCCATTAAAAATAACCAAAAGCCTAAACTCACAGGATTTGATAAAATCTGCCAAACTGGTCAGTCATTTATTTATTCACCCAATAAGGAGTTATTGAGAGCCTAATATGCATCAAGCATTAAATAAAGTGAAGTCCACTGCACTCTGATTCTGTCCCTTTAAATCACATTTGACTGCAAAGAAAATAGGGCAATCTGTGATTATGCATATATTCATTACAAACTACTGCACAAATATTTGGCTCATAACTATGCGTTAAATGGTATGACATTTCCATGAGAAAATTAATTACTTTAACACGCATCATATAAAATATGTCGAATCATTTATTTGGATGTTGTAGATCACATATCAGTTTTAACCAAAGGAAATACAAGAGAAATAAACATGAAATGCACACTCTATACATCATAAATGACATATTATGCCTAAGGGCCTCTTGCAAGTAAACAATTTTTTTCTGGATAAGCAGAGTGGCATTGGAAAGATCATAAGACCAGAGATCCAAAGAAGGGAGTCATTTGCAATACATTCTTCATGCATTTAGAGGTTGTACCTATTGATAACTTGTCTATTTAAAGATTATGTTTCATACAAATAGCTATATGTAAAGAATGGGTAGATTAATCATTTCAGATACCACACTGTCATCTAAAATAGTTTGGAATACTATCTGCCTAGGAATAAACAATAAAGATTCATGGTGAGGTATAAGTACCTACATTCTGATGTTTTTTTTTTTTTTATGGTTTCAACAATTTTGAGAGAGAAGGATTTATATAAAGATCTATAAGTTAGAGACTGTAACAAATGCCACTTGAGATGGATGTATAATACTACAATAAATGATGGTGCAAGATAACTAAATGAAAAAAGAAACTAGTAAGGTCAAATACATACACACAGAAAATGAGGCCTGTATTCTTTATTGAGAACCAAGAAACAGTTCATAAATGGCAAGAATATTTCCCAGGGAAGCATATGGGTTTCATTCTGCAAGCTCCAGAGGGAGAATGCTTATTCAGTCAGGCATACAGCAGGACCATCTAGATATTAATATACACACAGGATAAGCGTGACACCCAGCCCATAAACTAACCATGTTATAGCAAGTTTTTATTTTATACTCTGTGATTTTAGGCCAAAAGATATGTCTTATAAATTATCCAAGCTCACATAATTAGAATGTCTCCTGTCAAACTTCCAATTCACAAAGTGATATTTGTCCTTCAAGCCATGGAATTTATAAATGGCTTAATTTATTTCTCATTCTCTTAGCATTAGTACAAGCATTCACTATGCTAGAATTATTTACTTAAATACATTTGAGTTGAGACTGTACATTTTCTGTAGGGCACTGAAATACATTCTTTTGCTCTGAATAAGTATTCTCTTTATGTATGAATGAGTGTTGTCACAATTGCAGGGGACAGGGTGTGTTCACCAAGAGTAATGTTCTCAGAGGTTGTGGGCATTTTGCTTTAGGGGGCAATGATAAGAACTTTTCCATGCTAACTGGTACAAAGCCTATGATTTGAACTACTTTAAGGCACATGGTGGAGGTCACAGTATTGTAATTTGTGTGAGGCGGAAAGAGGAATGTGTAAAGAATGTTTTCTCATCAAGCCAACAACCTACACTTGTGATGGTTACTTGTGTCAATTTGACTGAACCACTGGGTGCCCAGATATTTGGTTAAATATTATTCTGGATGCGTTTGTAAGGTTGTTTCTGTATGACATTAATATTTGAATTGCTAGACTGAGTAAAGCAGTTTGCCCTCCCCAATGTGGGTTAGCCTCATTCAGTCAGTTGAAAAACTGAATAGAACAAAAGGTTGAGTAAGAAAGAATTCTGTCTCTCTGCTTGACTGTCTTCAGGGTGGGACATCAGTCTTCTCCTGCCTTCAAACTCAGGCTCAAACTGGAACTATATCCTTGGCTCTCCTGGTCTCCAGCTTGCCAACTGAAGATCTTGGGACTTTCTAGCCTTCATAATCATGCGATCATGTGTTCCAATTCCATATAGTAAGTTAAAATTCCATTGGTTCTGTTTCTCAGGAAAACCCAGACTATAACTAATACACCTACCTACTAAATCTAACACCCAGAGTGGATCAAGTTTTAGCACATCCATCTCTACATAATAAAATATAATATCATTATTTTGTTGATCTTTTTCTTTAGTTTTAAAATGAACAATTAATGATTAAAAAGAATATATTTCAACTTTAACAATATTATTCAAATAACTAAATTATTTCATGTATAAACTAATATTTTCACTTAAAAATATTAAATATTACAGTTTATACTTTGCTTCACTTTCAAATCTTAAAAACAAATACAAACCCTGAGTGGTAACTCAGAATGATAGAATTGAACCATCTCATATTCTGTTCCTTTTGATTTATAAACACTGTGACATTATTGCTTATTTCTAATTTATTATTTAATCTCAGGAGTATATAGTACCACAGGAAATAGAGGCAAAAATTGTGCCTAAAACAACTCTAATGATTATGAACCATTACAAACGTACTCTCCAGTCACACAGAAAAAAAGAAATACTGTATGATCTCACTTACATGTAGAATCTAAAAATACCAAACTCATAAAACCAGAGAGTAAAATGGTGTTTCCTAGGGCCTGGGAGGTGGGAGAAATGGGATGATATTGGTAAAGAAGACAAACTTCCAATTAAAAGATTAACAAGTTCTGGATATCTACTATGCAGCATGGTGATTATAGCTACTAAGACTGTATCATACACTTGAATGTGGCAGGGACTATAAATCTTAAATGCTCTTACCACAAAAAAAGAAATTGTAATTATGTGATAGTATGAAGAGAGTAGCTAATGCTACAGGTGGTAATCATTTGCAACATATAAATGTATCAAATCAACCTATCGTACACTTTAAACTTACACCATATTATATGTCAATTATATCTCAATAAAGCTGAGGGGAGGGTGAAGGTAAAAGGCTAAAAAGAAACTCATGGTTGAAACATGGAGAAGGGAGAGACATCCCCAGATCTTTCCCCTTGAAAGAACAATAAGAAGAACATCTAAAACTCGACAAAAAAACACTCAAATTTCACTAGCACATTTGAGCATGGGATCTACGCATAAGAGCTACCAAAGGTCAGAACCCAGGTGTCAGGCAGTAGACTGGGAGAAATAAAGAAGCTGCCCCTCGCAGTCATCAAGCACCCTGTACGGGGAGGGCAGGAGAGGGGAGAAAATGTGGCGAGTTCCTTGAACAGCCATGCCTGGTAGTGCTGTGAGCTCCACATGACTGGCGGCAGGGCCCAGTCATCAGAGCAGAAAGAAGAGAAGTAGGATGACACAGAAATAACAGTTGATTTTTACCGGCTGCAGTTGCAAAACCAAGACTGAGCCGCAGCTCCCACCCATGAACCCAGAGGGCCCTTGCCCCCATATCCACCGAGACTGATCACCAAGGAACGCAGGGAAATCTGAGCAAATGCTACCGAAACCATCGCTAACACTGAGAGGGACTGAGACTAAGAGTAGCAAGCATAATTAAACATCTACAAGAAAATAAAAAAGCATTATTAAGGCTTTATAGAAAGCAGGGATCCAAGAGGCTTAGATGCCACCTACTAAAAAAAAAGAAAAAAAGAAAAAAAGAAAGGTGCCTTCTTTGCAGCAGGCTAAAAAGAGATATTTATATAATAAATCTTTTTTTCTGGAAAAAAGCAAAATACATTTCCATTAATACCCAGGCTGAGAAATAGTTCACTGAACACAATGAACAACAAAGGTGACAAGGTATCTCAAAAAGAAAAAGAAAAATCTCCAGAAAATAAGCTTACAAACAGAAATATGCAACTTAAATGACAGAGAATTCAGGATGATACTTCTGAAAATCTCAGTGAGTTCTGAAACGAGTCATATCAACAATTTCAGAAATTGAAAAAAAAACTAGATGAACAGAGCAAGGAGACTAAAACCCGCAAG
>NW_006440820.1:1310788-1331408 GCF_000325575.1 Pteropus alecto
ATCTTCCTAGGCTGAATAAAGAAGATCTGGAAAATCTAAATAGACTGATTAGCAGTATGGAAATTGAAGCAATCATCCAAATCCTACCAAAAAGTAAAAGTCCAGGACCAGATGGCTTCACCAGTGAATTCTACCAAACATTCAAAGATTTAATATCTATTCTCTTCAAACTCTTCCAAAAATCAAAGAGGAGGCAATACTTCCCAACTCATTTTATGAGGCCAGTATTACCCTGATCCCAAAACTTGGTAAAGATAACACAACCAAAAAAAACTACAGACCAATCTCTCTCATGAACATAGATGCAAAAATCCTAAATAAGGGGTGGCTCCATAGTGTAGTGGTTAGCACGTCTGCTTTTCATGCAGAAGGCCTTGGTTCGCGCCCCAGGTAGATCCAAGAACCATACCCCAGGTGCTCCAGGCCCTGCGAGCATGTGGGAGAAGACGCCCTGTCTTCAGAGATCCAGTTCTTAGGAGGAGAACAGCAACATTCCTAGAGGACATACAAATGGCCAACAAATATTTGAAAAGATGCTCAACATCACTAGCTATTAGGGAAATGCAAAACAAAACCATAATTAGATACCATCTCATACCTGTTAGAATAGCTATAATCAACAGAACAAGTAATAACAAATGTTGGGGAGGATACATTGCTGGTGGGACTGCAAATTGGTACGGCCACTATGGAAAACAGTATAGAAGTTCCTCAAAAAACTAAGAATCGATCTACCACATGATCCAGCAATCCCCCTACTGGGTATTTACCCCAAAGACTTGAAATCCATATCCAAAAAGATATTTGCACATGATGTTCATAGAAGCATTATTCACAGTGGCCAAAATGTGGAAGCAACCGAAGTGTCCTATGATAGATGACTAGCTAAAGAAGCTGTGGTATGATTGGCTAAAGAAGCTGTGGTACATATATACAATGGAATATTACTCAGCCATAAGAAGAGATGAAATACTGCCATTTGTGACTACATGGATGGACCTCAAGATAATCATGCTGCATGAAATAAGCCAGACAGAAAATGTTGAAAATCACATGATATCACTTATATGTGGGATATAAACCTAAAAGCAACAAATGAACAGGACAAACAAACAGAGACTCATGGACATGGACTATAGACTAGTGGTTACCACAGGGTAGGGGAAAGAGGGAGGGAGGAGGTAGTTGGGGTAAAGGGAGTCAAATATGTGGTGACAGAAAGAAATCTAACTATGGGAGGTGAACACACAGTGTAAATATATGTATGCATTACTGTTAAAGTATACTGATGAAACTTATTGGATTTCGTTAACTAATATCACCATAAGAAAATAATTAATTAATTTTTAAAAACAGGGGAAAGAGAAATGATCAGGGAGAGAGAATCCATCTCACCTCCTGGCTCTGAGGGACACAGAAGTGAGCAGCTTCATCTCCTACTGCTGCAGGGAAAGCAAAGGAGGTGGAAATTTCTGTCTAAGCTAATCTTAAGAATAGATGGACGGACCAATGAATGGATCCATGAACTGCCCTTTGATTCTTTTTGCTTTTTGAAATCTACAATCATAGAGGCTCATAGAAAACAATTTGGAAGGGAAGGGTGAGAAGAGAGAGGGAGGTCAGGTGCCAGGAAGAACAGAGCATTGTGGGACGGTGGCAGGACAGAAGATCTGTTAGGGAATGACAGTGGAAATAAAAATGAGTGACATCATTAAAAAAAATGTAACTCATGAGTTAGAAATAAAACAAGGAGGAAAGACTTTTTAAAAGTGAAGAACAGAATGTAATGAAATAGAATACCAAACCAAATCAAAAGGAACGACAAAATAAAACACTAGTTTTTCATATGACTATGAAGATGACAGATGCACATGTTATATGTGCCAGGATAGGCTTACCCTCATATACTTAATCTGTTATGTTAACAGATAATTACTGTTAAAGTTTAAGTTTCTTCTCATGTAATTTTATTTTTTCTAATAAACATTATTAAGTAGGAAAAGAAAAACAAAACCCCACAACTTACTCTTCAAACAAATGAACATACCACATATTTTGGGGGCTGACTATATAACTGGGAGCTCTCCAAACTGACTTCCATATAAAATGCAATATTTATTAAATGATAAGTATTAAAATTGTGCTAATTTGAAGCTTTTAACTTATTATTACAATGCAATCGGAACCACAGCTTTTGTTTAGACCTTGAACATGTGCTGTCCAATATAGTAGATCATAGCTACATGTGGCTACTGAGCACTTGCAATGTGGCTAGTCCAAATTGAGATGTGCTGTAAATGGGAAATGTACACCAGATTACAAACACTTAATGACAAAAATTATGTAAAATATTTAATAATTTTCATATTGATTACATGTTGAAATGATAGTATTTTAAATATATCGGCTTAAGTAAAATTAAAATTATTAAAATTAACTTCACCTACTGAGATTTCACTTCACACCTGGTAGAATGGTTATCATCAATAAATCAACAAACAACTAGTATTGGTGAGGATGTGGAGAAAAGGGAACCGTTGTACACTGCTGATGGGATTGCAAATTGGTACAACCACTATGGAAAACAGTATAGAGTTTCCTTAAAAAATTAAACCTAGAACTACCTGATGACCCAGCAATTCTAATTCTGGGTAATTTTCCAAAGAAATATAAAACACTGATTCAAAAAGATATACACACCCTCTATGCTCATTGCAGTATTATTTACAATAGCCAACATATGGAAGTAACCTAAGTGTTCATCAATAGACAATTGCTTAAGGAAGATGTGGTACATATATATGATGGAATTTTACTCAGCCATAAAATAGAATGAAATCTTACCATTCACAATAACATGGATGGACCTAGAGGGTATTGTGCTAAGTGAAATAAGTCAGACAAAGAAAGACAAACACCATATGACCTCACTTATATGTGGAATCTGAAGAACAAGATAAAAGAACAAACAAAACAGAAACAAACTCATAGATACAGAGAACAAACTGATGGTTGCCAGATAGGCAGGGTTTGGGGGTCTGGGTGAAATAGGTGAAGGGATTAAATGTGATTTAATGTGATAAAGTAGCATATTAAATGTGATAAAATGGCATAAAATTATACATATACACTGTACCAATGATTAAGAAGTACGAATAGTCACAAGGGTGTGAAGTACAGCATAGGGAATATAGTCAATAATATTGTAATAACTATATATAGTGCCAGATGGGTACTAGACTAATTGGGGGGATCAATTCATAAATTATATAAATGTCTAACCATTATGCTATACACCTGAAACTACTATAAAATAATATTGAATGTCAACTGTAATTGAAAAAATGAAAAATTAAATTAAAAATTATTTTTTAAAATACTATGTACTGATCCATTGCATTTACCTAAAATAAAATTCTATCAAGTGTTTTTGTGCAAAAAAAAAAAAAATCCTCAAAATTCAACAGTAAAATAGCAGAAAATCCAATTAGAAAATGGGAAAAGGACATGATGTACCATTTCACTGAAAAGGATATACAGATGACAAATAAGCACATGAAAAAATGTTCAACATTACTAGCCATTAGAGAAACACTGCTATTAGAAAAGCTAAACTAAAACAAAATAATGACAATATCAAATACTGGCAAGGATGTAGAGAAACTAGATTTCTCAAACATTGCTGAGAATGTAAAATGTTACAGCAATTCTGGACAACAATTTGGCAATTTCTTTTTTAAGAAACTAAATATACCCTACTACATTATCCAGCAAAAGCACACCAGGACATTTATCAGAGAGAAATGACATTTCGTGTCTATGTAAAAATGTGTACACAAATGTTCATAGCAGCTTTATTTGTGATAGTCAAAAACTGGAAGCAACTAAAATGTCCTTCAATAGATGAATGGCTAAACAAACTGGAATACCTCTTCAGCAATAAAAAGAACAAATTACTGATACAGCAACAATTTGAATGAATCTCAAGGGCATTATGCTAAATAAAAAAGGTCAATCTCAAAGGTCATATGTTGTATGGGTCCATTTATATAATATTCTCAAAATGATAAAATTAGAGATGAACAGATTTTTAATTATCAGGCGTTAGGGATGGTGGGTTTGAGGGGAATAGGTGTGACTACAAAAGACTAGCAGGCAGGAGGTCTTGGTAGTGACAGAATCATTTTGTATCTTGATTATGATGGTGGTTACGCAAATCAATACATGTGATAAAATGGCATAAAACGATTAACATACATTGTACCAATGAAAATTTCCTGATTTTGATACTATACTATGGTTACCGAAGATGTAACCATTAGGAGAAACTGTGTAAAAGGAACAGAAGACCTCGTTGTACTGATTTTGTAAACTCCCATGAATCTATAATTATTTTAAAATAAAAATTTTTATAAATTATTAAATAAGATATGATGAAATGTAATAACCTAAGCATTGGACTTAATAATAGAAAAACAAGATAAACCCAAAGAAAATAGAAAAAAGGAAATAATAAAGCTAAATAATAAAACAGAAGACAAACAGAGAGGATCAACAAAATCAAAAGTTGGTTTATTGAAAAAATAATACCTTGGAAAATTTAATGTCAATAAATTTATTACTTATCCAAAACTGGCAAAACTCCTAGAAAATATAACCAACACAAATTGACTCGGAGAAAAATAGAATTTGGGGGTAGTACTATAAGCACTGAAGAAATACAATCAATATGTATAAATATCAGGCCCAGATGGTTTTGTAGTCAAGTTTTACCAAGTATTCAAGGAATATCTTTTTCCAATATTATGAAAAATCTTCCAGCGAATAGAAATAGAAAGGAAACTCCAGCTCTCCAACTATTATGACGTTATACAACCTTGATAACAAATACAGACAAGAAAAGTGTAAGAGCTACAACACAAACTCATTCACCAGCACAGATATAAAAACCCTAAGCAAAATATATGCAAACTGATTCCATTAATAAGTAGAACACATAACATCACAACTAAGCTTTGCTTATCCCAGGAAGGCAAAGTTGGTTTAATACTAGAAAATACATTATTTTTATTCACTGATTGAGAGAAAAAAATAAATTATCTTAATAAATGCAGTAAACATATTCAATGTAATTCCAAACCTATTTGGAATAAAACTGCCTAACAATCTAGGAGTAGAAGATAACTTAATAAGTCATTTACGAAACACCAATCTAAAACCAATCTAATACCTAAATCTGAAACATGAGAACTTCACCTTTAAAATCAGATCAGGGAACAAGACAGGGACTATTACCACCTCAACATCAAACTAGAGATCTTATCTGGTTAAATAAACGAGAAAGAGATTTTATAACCTTTATAGGTTAAAAGGATTGGAAAGAGAGAAAAACATTATTTGAAAAGTATCTGATTGCTAACACAGAAAACCCAAGGCAAACAGTTGAAAAGTGATTGGAGTTAATAGAATAAGAATGGCTGATTAAAATGTTAAGATTTAAAATCCATTTCATTTATATACAACAGCAACAGATGGGAAACATAATGTTTCAAAATATACCACTTATAATAGCAAAAAAAAAGTTACCCAGGAATAAATCAAATAAAGATATGCATGACATTTATAGAGAAAGTTATAAAGCTTTACTGAAAGTTAAAACAACTATCCCTCCCCAAACTGATAGAAATTCAGAGGTTTATTCTCCATACGTGATCAACAGAAGGCCTCTAGTCCACAGACGATAAGCACATTTGAAGGCAGAAACCTTACTGCAAACCAAGCAAGAATGTGATCAAATCCTTAAATGCTAAATACTGAGATACCACCCCATTGTACCCCAAAGTATTTCCCCTGTTGGATTGCAGAACTCTAGCAGCCAAACCTTTACCCTACTGGCAGAAAATTAGATGATCCTCCTTTAGGAAGTTCAGCAATCCATAAAGACCTAAAAGACACTGACTTAGGGACTCCCCCGACCCCCAGCCAAATGACTCATGCTGACCATTCGATAGTAAAGCTATAAATCAACAAGTTCCCTTCATGTGGTCAGAGCTTTCAATCAACTTTTTAATCCTAAACTTAAGCATGAGCAAAGTCTAACAAATATCATAAGAAAACCTCTAATATGTAAGATAGAGTCCAAAGTAAACAAACCAATAAACAAACAAATGGATGAAGGCTACCTGAAGGAAATATAATTTTTGCAAGGAAAAGAAAAACTTTAAAACAATTATCATTAATATATTAAAAGAAATCACAAAAGAGAAACAAGAACAGAATCCTATTATTAAAATAGAGAACAAAAGAGAGTTCTTGGAAATTAAGAACATGGTAAGAAAGTAGCAGAAATGAAAACCTCAACAGTGAAGTTGAAATACAAAAGAAAGGGAGTAGGAGATTCCAGTCAAGATGGTAAATGCTGTGCATGCCTCCTCTCACAGCCTTATCAAAATTACAACAAAACTGCAGAACAACCATCATTGGGAGTTGCCTGAAGTCTAGCTGAACAGAAGCCCTATAACTGGGGACATAGAGTAGAGGCCACCTCAAGACTGATTGGAGGGGCGAAGACACAAAAGCTGGTCCCACACCTTTGTGTGGTGGTTGAGAATCGAAATGGATATCTTAGCTGTGGAGGTCCCCCTGGAGAAGGGGCGGGAGGAGTCCCAGCCCAACACCAGGCTCCCAGCCCAGGGTCCCAGTGCTTGTAAGAGAAATCCACACAACTTCTGGCTGTGAAAACCAGTGGAGAGTGCGACTGAGTAAGACAGAGGGCTGCTAGAGTCCCAGGCATTCCTCTTAAGGCGCCAGTGCATGAATTTACCCACTGATGAACTCGCTCTGAGATTCAGCGCTGGGGCAGCATCTCAAAAGGCCACCAGGGATACTGGGAGGAACTAAATTGTCTGGCTTCAGGGCAAGGGCTGGAGGGGTAGCTTTCTCCCAGACCAAAGTGCTGGTAGAATCCATTGTTCCTTTGTTGAGCCCTCCTCTCTTTAGGCATGCAAACTCACCATATCTGAGTTTCCATCAACCTGGCTAACACTGGTCGCTCTGCCCTGGTGATCCCCTGAGACCTCACCCTACCCAATTTTCAGGCCCACCCAAGCTGCTTCCAAAGGATTTTCCATACAAACAGCATAGAGAACATAGTCAATAATATTGTAATAAATATGTATAGTGCCAGAAGGGTACTAGGCTGATCAGAGGAGTGACTTTGTAAATTATATAAATGTCTAACCACCATGCTTTACACTTGTAACTAATATAAAACAATATTGAATGTCAACATAATATCTGGTTTCAATTCAATGAAGACATTTATATTTATTTATAGGTATATTGGTAATAATATGCCCCTGGCATGTTGCTTACTAGCAATCTAACAATACAGGAGAAAAGCTTAGAGAAAATAAAGAGTGAGTGTTGTATTAGTTTCCTGTGGCTACTGTAACAAATCATACAAATTGGGTGACTTAAAACAACAGAAGTCTGTTCCCTCACAATTCCAGAGACTAGTAGTCTGAAATCAAGGTGTCAGTAGGGCTGCATTTCCTCTGGAGGCTCTAGGAGACGATCCATTCTTTGCCTCTTCCAGCTTCTGGTGATTGTAGATGTTCCTTGGTTTGTGGCCACATCACTCCAATCTCTGCCTCTGTGGAAATTTTGCTTCCTCTTCTCTTTTGTCTCTCTTTTTGTCTGTCTGTTAGGGCCCACCTGGATAATCCAGGATAGTGCCTCATTTTAAAATCCTTAGCTGAATTACATCTGCAAAAACTCTTTTTCCAAATACGGTCACATTCGCAGGTTCCAAGGATTAGGATGTGAACATATCTTTTGTGGGATAACTATTCAACCCACTACAAGTGGTTAGCCAATCCCTCAGTTCAGTGTTTCTCAAATTTCAGTAAAATACAGACCACTTCTAAAATAAAGACATTTTCATAGAAAACAGAACAAAACAAACAAATAATTCATAATAAATTTTTTGTATGTGGGATTTGACAAACTGATTTAAAATGTATATGGTGAGCAGAGTCAAAAATAGCCTTGAAGAAAAAAGACAATGTTGAGGGAATCCTGCTCTAAGCCTTATAAATTTACAGTAATTAAGGCACTATGATATTGGCTCAGAGATCAACAAATGAGCCAACAGAACACAATAATACAATTGATGACAGCCCAGCAAGACATCCAAACATACAGAGAAACTTGATATATGACAGAGGCATCATTGCAAATTATTTGTATGAAAAAAAGTGGATCTTTACCTCATACCATGAAAAAAAAAAGCACTTCCAGATTCATTCAGGATTTAAATATGAACAGCAAAACTTTGACATGTTTACAAAATACAAGAGAATATCTCATCTTAAAAATACAAATATCCATCATCAGCAAAAGGGTTAATTAGATACAAAAAAAATATTTGTGGACACTGTGAGGCATTTCCAAGATTTCCCTTCAAGGAAGGCTCGTAGCCCCATGAGCTGGGAGCACTGTCGGCCATCAACCTTTGGCTGTCAAACCCTTCAGGGACTATCTTAGTTGCAGAAAACTGCCTTGCCCAAGGTCACCTTTCTTACTGAGATGGCTATATCCAATGACTGATCAGCCTGACTCAGGACAACCATGAATGTTCTGAAGAGCTATTCTATTTTTATTGTATTTGCTCATGACACTGCAAGTCAGGAATTTGGTTTGGGCTTAGCTGGCCAGTTCTGCTCCACATAGCATTGGCTGGGGTCATTTACTCAGCTGCATTCAGTTGGTGACTAAGCTAGAGTAGAAGGTACCATAAGGCTTCATTCACATATCTGGCACCTAAATGCTCTTACAAGTGGCCTCTATCTCACCATATGGTTAAATTGGACTGCCTCACAACATGGTGTCTTCATAGCAATCAGATTTCTTACATGATAACTGGATTCTAAGAGGGAGCATTTCAAGTGGTGAAGACAGAATTTCTAACCTTGGAAGTCATCTAGCATCACTTTTCCTGTATTCTGTTAGTCAAAATAAGTCAGATAGCCAACCCACATCCAAGGGGAGGAGAAATAGACAAATCTTCTTGATGGATACAGGATGAGGTCACATTATAAAAAAGCCTGTGGGATGGGAAAGATTCTTGTGGCAATCTTTGGAACCACAATCTATCACAGCCATCTTGTACAGCCAAGTAGATTGTATGCTGTACAACTCCAGGAGTTACCATTTGTCTAGAACTTAAAGCAATAGCTCCCCCTAGAATTGTGTAGTACACAACTACCAAAATTGGTCCCCACACCCCTAGAATCTCATACACATAACGATGATCACAAAAAGCAAAAGCAAGTCACAGATGAATAGATACAATATTATGCTATTTACATTAAGTTTAAAATGTCAAACTGAATGATATGTTATTAGGGATACATAAAAAAATGTAGTAAGCCTATAAAGACAAGCAAGGAAATGATAAACACAAAATTTAGGAAAGGGCTAGAGGATGCAGTTGTTATGATCAAAGGAAAATACAGAAACTTGAGTAGTCTTGGCAATAGTCTATTGCTTTAGCTAGATGGTAGATACATGGGTGTTTGTTATCTATATAACATTCTTTTGTATGTACAAAATAATCCATACTCAATTAAGAAAGAAAACAAATAGCGAAATAGAAAAAGTAAGGAAAGATTAATTCAGGATAAGTGTAGCCTCTGGAATAATGAAAAGGAATATGGCAGGAGAAAGATATACAGGGTATCTAGTAGTATTTAATAAGTTAGCTTGGTGAGTACTTGTCACATTTTTCTTTATACATTATAAATTGATTACATACCTTCTTTTATTTGTGGCTGTCAGAAGATGTAGACCATAGAGTCAGAGGTGAACAGAATAGTGCCTTAACAAGAATTATTTCCATCCACGTGTACCCTGTGGTACTCAGAGTATATAATAGAAACAAAGTTTGAACTTCTCATTCTAGAAAGGCCATAGGTAAGCCTGTAAACAAAGAAGAAAGAAATATTCAGCTTCTTCTTCTGGGATATAAGATGATAGAGTTAAACTCAATCTAAACAAAGACACTAAATATAATAAAAGTTGAGGCGGGAAGGCATTAAAATTGTGAGATATGTACTTTAGTACTGAATATCATGTAAAGTGGTTGCAGATGTCATCATATTATACCTCTGTGGGAAAAAAAAAAATTGAGAGGGAAGAATGCACTATTCAAGGACCACTCACTGAGTTTGTATAATGGTTAAATATATAAGACCACTCAGGCAGGTGAAAGGGAGACCATTTCTTTCTTTAGAATCTTTCGTTGTAGTTGTAACAGCAATATTAAAAGAGTTTATTTTACTCTTTCGATTCCCAAATTTCCATCCTGCACTTTCAATAATCATTCAGAAGTGAAGATGACATAAATAATGCAATGTTCGTCACCCATTCTCTGTTTTTAGAAAACTGAGATGACTTTCTAAAGAGGTAATTTTTGAGAAAACTGGGTGCACATACATGGAACCGTTTAGGTCATGTATTGTGACAGTAAATAAGAAATTGAGTAAGCTATATTTCAACAAAGAAAACTCTGAGGAGGAAGACAAGGACTCTAAAAGACATTGTGTCAAGATGAAATCTCATGGCTCACTTCTTCACAAAATCCTTAGCTGTTTTCTGCAGACTAGTCCATGGATGTAGTGAAATATGTGAGTTACAGGCAGATATTTTTTTCCCATATTGATTCAAACATATAGGCAAAGGCAGGAAATGTTTCCAAAATTTTAAAGCAATCTTGAGTAAACAATGCCTGAGGTAGAGAGCAACTGTGGTCTGTCTTTCACTTTTCCCTTCTTCTAAAAACAGTTCTTCACATTTAAGGTAAACTGTTCTTCTCCCACTCTACCCAAGGGCTCCTACTAGGGAAACCAGCCATATTGTGACCATATGACCCCTATGACTTCATAGTCCTCATCCTCCTTTTTATTGGAGCTTGGGAAACAGAAGCAGTCCCTCTCAGACAGCAAACCTGTGGCTCAGTCTGGTCCAAGCCTCCATCATATCTCATCATATCTGCCTCTCTACAGTTTGTTCTCAACACACAAGCCAGAGCCTAATGCAAATCAGATAACATCTCTCCTCTTCACAAAATTGTCTAGTGGTTGCCCATCTCATACTCTAAGTCAAAGTCAAAGTCTTTACTTATGACACACAAAGCCCTGTGTAATCAGCCCCACAATCCCTTACCTCCCTGGCTTCACCTCTTGCTACCTTTCCCCTTGCACACTCCAATTCAGTCTCAGTGGCCTTACTGATGTTCTGCACACTTGCCAAGCTTCCACCTACCTCATATCCTTTACACTTGTTCTCTTCAAAACTGCAGTTAACTTCATGGCTCAGCTTCTCTCTTCATTCTGGTCTTTGCTCAAATTTCATCTCCCTAGAAAGGGCTTTACTGACTATTCTATTTAAAATTTAACACACACACACACACACACACACACACACACACACACACACACACACCACTCTCTATCTTCCTTCTATGCTTGATGTTTTTCTTCTATAGCACTTATCACTTTCTAACATACTATAAAATATTACTCTTTACTTTGGTTTACTGTCTAAATTTCCCCCCCTAGAATATAAACAGAGGGGTTTTTTTTCTTGTTTTTCTTCCCTTGCTATTCCCAGCATCTAGAACAATGGCTGGCATGTAATAGTTGCTCCATAGGTATGTGTGCCACGAATTGGATGAGTGAAATCTGGGAAGATGAAAGCTGGCAGCTGTTGTTATCCATGGTCCAGTCTTGTGGAAAAGCCAGCCTGCAAAAGAAAAGCTGATACAGAGAAACCAGCACTCTCCAACCTAGTGAGGGACTAGCCTCTGTCTCTATCATCCCAGAAGCCAGTTTTTTCTCTGCTTTTACCAGAGTTTTCTACATGAGCCATGTACTTTTTGCCTAAGATGGTTCCAGATGAGCTTCTATCATTTGCAACCATAAGAGTTCTAATATATGAGTGTTCTCTGCACAAACATATACAGAGCTAATTTTCCCTTTGACCAAGTGAAAGCCTCTCTGGGTGGTCTACATCCTCAGCTCATGCTCTGCTTCATTTTCCATCCTCAGCTTGTCCTGACTTGGCAATAGTACTGGATTCCACACTAGGAAGCTTTAGTTGCAACATTGTTTGCAGTCATTTGAAATCTCTGTTATCAACCTTGTGCAAAGCAGTATATAGAGACAAGGCAGGGTGTGCTGCCTCCCACCTCCTGCTCCTTCCTAAACAGCCCTTCAAATATCCAGCTCTATAGCCACCCAAACCCAAATACCTGACCTCTAGATGCTCACATATTTGCCTGTGTTGTCCTACCTCCACTGTCTACCACATCACCACTAAATTCTACCCTGTCAGGCAGAAATCAATAACAGAATGAGGAAACCAATTATATTGTGACACATCAAAAACAACTTTGTGACCCACCAAAGTGTCCTAACCTGCTGGTTGGAAAATAGCAGCTCAGAAAAGCATCATATATGCCATACATTTTGCAAAACAGCCACCTAGCCAAATTAAAAATGATTCAGAGGATTTAACAGACCTATTTATTATAAGTTTAAAAGTATGAATAAATACATACGATGTTATAATAGACTTATTTTGTAACTTCTTAGCCAATAGGACTATACACTCACATACTAGTGCTGTTAATGAGCCCCAAAACTCTTCCATCCAATTATTCATTTAACAAACATGAATCGAATCCCTGTATCTGAGTCAGACATTGCCTGGCGCTGGGCCATGAAGAGGCTTCCAGTCTGGAATGAAATACACAAGCAGAAATCCAATAGAGTGGTATTTTGTAAGCACCATGTAGAAACATCTTACCTTGTTTTGAGGAATCTAGAAAAAAACAGCTTAGAAGAGATAATGTTCTGAGATTAATATTAAAGGATGAGTGGAAGTTAGCCCAACAAAGGAGGGAAGGACATTCTAAGAGAAGAGGCATTATGAGCTGTGAATATAAAGATTCATCTCCCAGACCCCCTACATGGAAGGACATGGTACCTCAGCTGTAGAAGTACAGGAAGCAGACAGCCCTCAGCCCTTTCAGGGTCTGCCTCAGATGCAGAAAACCATCTCACCTCAAATCACACCATTCTGAGAACAACCCATATACAATAACTGATTGAGCATAGAGTATAAAGATCTGATCATTTTTGCCCAACTTGAGACAACTCCAAAGGGCCATCTAGCTCTAGAGCCCTCTGTAGGGTAGGCCAAAGCTGTCTTTGGGCCTGCATTCCAGCTCAGCTCCTCTCTCTG
The DNA here is from genome assembly GCF_000325575.1 of Pteropus alecto. Lineage (NCBI taxonomy): Eukaryota > Metazoa > Chordata > Mammalia > Chiroptera > Pteropodidae > Pteropus > Pteropus alecto. The sequence goes on from NW_006440820.1 coordinate 1,324,097, forward strand.
GCCATTCCTGTTTCCCTCTCCTCCTTCCCACAGGTGTTGATCTCAGGGGCTCTCCTTAATAAATATCTTGCACACTAAACCCAGTCTCAGCTTCTAAGGGGAACCCAATTTGTGACACAAGCCATCAATGTCTATTAAGAAAATTGGACTTAAAATTATTCTGGGGGTTTAAATAAATTTAACTTCCAACACCACAGCATTATTACCATCTGTGTTTCCTTTCAGGAACAACACTGTCAGACATAAGAGGGGCCTTTCACTTATCCCAGCAATCATACCTAAGAGTGGCTACATAGGAGAATTGTCTGACTCTGCCTTTCAGTTTTCTCTGAAGATGACCTGAGTGTGTCTGAGAAGATAGAAGTAGTCCTTCTACAGAATTTCACCCATGGCTCAGCCACACCCATCCAACCATTCATTTATTCACTCAAGAAACATATCCTGGACATATGCTAAGCACTGTGCTAACTTAGTCACTTCTTGCTCCAGATCTAACCTTTAAGATTATTTTAGAATTCTCAACTATGCTCATTAAAAAATCTGTTAAAAGAAACTTTAGTCAAAGAAATATCAGTGTATATGATTTGCCTTTAAATTTCTTAGCTATTATCTGAGTCCAGACTCTCTAAGGGTACCTTTGTTTGCTGTTTGACTTTTTATATGGTGCTTGTAGTGAGAGATAAGGCCAGCAAGAAGGTTGTCGGGACTCTCTGCAGCTACAGTTCCTATTGAAAACTTACAGACATTCTGAACTCCCTTATTTGTGTGATAAATTTATGAACTATGGGATACAACATGGAATTCTTAGTTCCAAAAACAAACTAGAAGATTTTGCCCAAAAGCAGCATTTAGTTCAACATTTGTTAAGCTGTTTGTGCTAAGCACTGTGTGAATACAAAGATAAGCAAGGCATATTCCAGCCCTTACCAAGCCCATAGGCAGATGAAACAAGTCCATGAAAGACTGGTATAATCAATAAAGATACAAGATATAATAAAGGAGAAAAGAAAGTGTGGGAGGATCTTGAACTTGAGCATCTCCTATGAGCCAAGCACTTTATCTGTGTTATATCATTTAATGTTCACAATAAGGTTATAAAATAGCCTTTCCCCCCTTATTTTATTAATGAGAAAAACTGAGGAGGCTGTGGTCACACAGCTAATAAATGGAAGAATCCCAGCATGCTTGACTCCAAAGCCCAAGCTCTTCCCTTACAAACTGTCACCATAACAGAAGTATGAAAAGAGTGTCACTAGTGGGGAGTTCAAAAGGAGAGCAAAGGCTCCTGCGTTGAGGAGTCAGGGAGAACTTTATGGAATAGGTGATGTTTCAGGGAGGCCATGAAGTATGGATAGGGTTTTAACTAGCAGAGGATTATAAGGAAGGTGTTCTGGGTGGAGAAAACAGTATGATCAAAGGTCCCGAAGTATGGGAAATGCCCAAAAACCTACAGGGTGTGTTTTATGGCAGGTTCCCCAGGAAGCAGACTCCAAAGTGGAGTTTAGCATTCAGAAATGTATTAGGAAGTGTCATTGGGATCAGCCCCGGTGGGGGAGTAAAAGAAGTAGGATTAGGCAGAGGAAGTTATTGGGCTACAATACATTCACAAAAAAAGGTCTTAGAAATCTCATGTGTTGTTCCAAAGCTGGGATGACTTTTTCAGAGGTGTCTTGCCTTGAGACAAGAGAGATAGGTCTTTAGAGCTCCCTCTTTTAACAAGTCATTGGATGTAGGCTGTCCCTGGGAAGAGAATATGAATCTTGGGTGAGGTGGCACTCTTCAACTAAGAAAAATTTCCAGAGAGAGACTTGTATGAAAGTTATCATCTGCCAATACTCTCAGCAACTGGGGGAGTGAGTACCTCAGTCCTGAAGGAGAAATTCTGCGTGGCTCGCCATGAAGTTCACTATAGAATGTGTGTCCTGGGCAGTAAGCAGGGATTATCTGGCGAAACACAAGAGTACAGGACTAATGAAAAGATGAAGTTGGAAAGTTGAGAGGAGGTGGACGTTTAAGGCCAGACTTTGTGTTTGATAAAAAAGGAAAAAGGGTCACTGAATTTTGTGTGAGGCAAGAAATGGCTAGAAGTTGCACGCATCATAAGTGCATGGGACAACTTAAGGTGGGAAGAACCTAGAGGAAGAACCAGTGGGCACTTCCACAGTCAGTCAAGATAGAAGGTGAAACGGGGAGACCTGAATAGGTGGCAGTGGTGGTGGGAAGGAGGGGATGGAAGCAGCAGAAGAATTGAGGGCACAGACATTGCATTCTAAACACTTTCTACAAAAGGCCCATAAGACTAAAAAAGAAACAATGCCTTACCATCGTTCAACCGTTCTGTGAACTATTATCCAGCTTTCCCATGTCAATTTCATGTGGCCAGGGATTTTTGCTGTTTTCCCAGCATCTAGAAGAAAGCCTGGCAAATAGCCAATGTTTGTATCAATCATATTTTTCAGTGATCATGCTGAGTTACAAAAATCCTAAGATATCAATGGCTTATAGCAACATTTATTTATTGCTCACTGTTCTATAGTCAACTGTAGCAACTCTGTTTGAGACTGTGGGTTGGGTTAAGGTCTGTTCCATGTGTCTTCCCATGCCAGGGACCAGGCTGAAGGACATGGGGACATACTATTCTTTTAGTGGAGGGCAAGAGCCCAAGAAGGCTAATGGAACTTGAAATGCCTCTCAAAGCTTCTGCTAAGATCTGACACACTTCCATTTCTACCACCCACCTTCCATTGGTCTAAACAAGTCATATAAGCAAATTCTGTATCAATGGGGCAGGGAAATATACTACTTCCCTGAACAGCTAGGGAAAGGAGAGTGAATACTTGCTAAACAATAATAAAATCCACAGTAGTGCTCATAGATATTTGTTAATATTGTATGAATTAATCTACATGTACTGATATGGAAAGATCCCTAATACATACATACCATTAAGTGAAAAAGGCAAGTTGCAAGGCAATACATACACTATGATCCAATTGTAAACACACATACCAAAAATAAAACCATACACTAATATATGCACAAACGCTTTCATAAATGCATGTAGAAGGAGATGTAAAGTAGAAACACTAGACAGTTAACAGTTTAACTTCTGGAAAGGGGAGTAATATTGGGTAGGAATAAAAGAGTACATTTGCTTTTATATCATTTTTAAAAATTTTGACAAGGCATTTGCACTTAATTAGTATAGTTTTTATTTTTTAATTTTTGTATGATTTTTAAAAAACATTGTTTGAAAAGTGAAAAAAAAAGAAAAAGGAAGGCAATGTCCATTGTGAAGCTCATCATACAGTCTGGATTAGAAAAATGTCAAATGAGCAATTTGGAGGAAGTTAATGTCATAGTAAGAGTGATAAATTAATAACAAAATGTGCCCCAACTCTTATAATTGTTCAGTTACTGCTCTGACATTTAAAAAACACTACAACCTTTGTGGTAAGTGCCTTTATCTGGCTTATGAAATGATTATGAAATTACTTTGACAGTATCTTGCACTTAGATTGTATAAAAGGGAACATTTACTTAACCCATGGCATGTACATAGCAAGTCTATTAATAGTTTAATATTCCTAATTCATCTAGGAATAGCAAGTCTTCTTAATGAAGAGAAATATCCTCTAAACAGCATTATTTATCTTGAAGATGCTCCCAAAAGTCATACTGTAAAGCAAACTAGACATTCGACCTTCTACCTCTTTCTCTAGAACCTCATGCCTTACCGGGGTAGTCATGAATATAAACTTTCTGAAAGGCTGAATCACTTTATCAGGTAAAGTGATTTACCTGATAAAATTATCCTAGAACATCTTACCCGGACTATGATGGCCACTTTGCATAGCTAACATCTCATCAACCACACAGAGTATCACAAAGTTTGGTGGCTGAGGTCTTGGAAAAAAGTAGGCAAGTCAATCAGTCCCCAAACTCTGACTGATTGCTCACACAATGCACCTAGGATCTTAGATGAGTAAATACATTTCAAAGAACAAACACCAATTCTATTCTTCCCTCAAGAGAAAACAATAAATAGGTCATTTTAAAATTTGGTTTGTTTAAGTCATCTTTAAGGTGGTTTTTTACTTGCCACTAATAATTTTTGTTCTGGATGTGATTTTCTAATTTGTAGGTTTAGGAATTAGAATGCATTAAATTATTTGAGATTGAGCTCACCAGTTGGACTAGCTCAAGTTAAGAGGAGTTCAGAGGAGGTTCACTTACAAACAAGACCATGAGTTTATTCATTTACACTACCCTACCAAATATCTCCCAGAACATGGATTTCATCTTTTATACGTACTCCTTTCCCAGAAAAGAAGGCTAAATTAAGTCCAAATGATTGGTTGACAAACATTGGATTCAAAAAGAGGAAATCGTATGATTTAAATAACGCTTATTGATCTGTGATACAAGAATAACTTTGCTGCTAATGAAAATATCTGCCTGGCTGATTTTATGCCTGGGTCAGTCCATCAGAGCAAGTCTCTTTCTTGGTGGTGCCAGGAAGGGAACCCTGAAAAACTATCCTCATTAACTCCTCATTAAGAGTTTAATTCCAAAAGGGAAAAAAATGGCATAGATGATAGAGCCTTTGTTCATCCCTCTTGCAACCAAATCAAAGTTGTGACAAAAACACGGAGCGAACGGCAAGCAAAGTCACCTGGAATCTAGATGAACAGAAGCATTACAACTAGGGAGAAAAATAATGAATCATCCTGCAACAGTAGAAGGTAGGAAGGGGCGAAGATGCGAGGCTGCCCGGTCCCGAGTGGCTCAGTGGGACAGAGACAGCAGCAGAGGCAGCCAGTGGCAGCAGAGGCAGCCGGCAACTGCAGACGCCTCTTAAAGGGGCTGTGTCTGCGAGCAGAGTTTTGTGGTGATGGACCTGCTCACTCTGAGTACCAATGCCAGGTTGGCTACACAGTGGGTACCAGGGACTTACAGGGGAACACTGAGTTGTTGGAGTGAAGAATAGAGGTGAGGCTCTCACCCAGGCAGAAGTGCCGGCGGTATCCATTGTTCCTCTGTTGAGCCCTCCCCCGTCCCAGTGTGCGGACTCAGCACCGCCATAGCTGAGATGTGACCAAAGTGGATAACAGAGATTACTTGTCCCAGAGGATTTCCTGAAACTCTGCCTCCCCCAACTCATGGCCCCACCCAAGCCACATCCAGGTGTGTCCTTGGCAGGTCCTGTGTGACTTGCTGAACAGTGCCAAGACCCACACTAGTGGCAGATGGCCACAGTTTCTGGCGTGGCCTCTTGAGGCAACTATAAGCACAGTATCTGGGGATTGCTTGCTGAATCTCAACAGGTGCCCCCAGAGGGGCACAGGCTGGGGCTAAACTTGGGCTGCAGCTGAACCCCTCTCAGGACTGTGCCACTGGACACCTAATACACAAATCCACGCTAAGACCGGGAGACTTAGGAGTTTTGCATAGTACATAAAAAAAAGACACAGAAAAGCAGCCAAAATGGGAAGACAAAGAAGCAGAAACCATATGAGAGAACAGAACAGATATCCAGGAATAATAGAGTCAAACAATCTAACAGATGCAGAGTTCAAAATACTGGTTATAAAGGTAATCATTTAACTTAGGGGAAGTGTAGATGAACTCAGTGAGAACTTTAACAAAGAGGTAAAAAACATAAAAATGGAAATGGAAATTATAAAAGGGAACCAGTCAGTAATGAAGAACACATTATCTGAGATGAAGAGTGTAGTAGAGGGAATCAACAGAGTGGATAAAGAAGAAGATCGAATCACTGATATAGAGAATGTGGAAGCCAAGGAAACTCAATCAGAATAGTAAGAAAAAAAGAAGCCAAGACTATAATAATACTTTAAGGAGCCTATGGACACAAGTAAATGTAAAAATATCCATGTCAAAGGAGTACATGAAGGAAAACAAGAAGTTAAAGACCCAAAAAAATGAACCCAAAGAGGCCCACACCAAGACACATAATTAAAATGCCAAACGTTAAATACAAAGAGAGAATCTTAAAAGCAGCAAGAGAAAAGCAATTAGTTACTTACAAGGGAGCTCCCATAAGACTATCAGCTGATTTCTCAACAGAAACTTTGCAGGCCAGAAGAGATTGCAGGAAATACAGTGATGAAAAGCAAAGACCTACAACCAATATTATTCTGCTCAGCAAAGCTACCAGTTAGAATCAAAAGACAAGGGCAAGGTTCCCAGACAAGAAAATGCTAAAGGAGTTCATCACTATCAAGCTAGTATTACAGGAATTTTTGGAGGGACTTTTTAAGAAGAAAAAAAAAACATGTATCAAAAACATGAATAAAGAATGGTAATAACTACATATCTGTCGACGAATACCTCAAATGAAAAAGAATTAAGTTCTCCAACCAAAAGATAGAGTGGCTGAATGGATAAGAAAACAAGACCCCTACATATGCTGCCTACAAGAGACTTACTTCAAATTAAAGATACACAAATACTAAAAGGAAGGGGATGGAGAAAGATATCGCCTTGATGGACCTAGAGGGTATTGCACTGAATGAAGTAAGTCAGATAGAGAAAGACAAATACCACAAGATTTCACTTATATGTGGAATCTAAAGAACAAAATAAACAATAACAAAAACAGAAATAAACTCATAGATATAGAGAATATTTTGAGAGATACTAGATGGGAGGAGATTTGGGGGGACGGCAAAAAAGGGCAAAGGGATTAAGAAGTACAAATGGATAGTTACAAAATAGACATGGAGTTATAAAGTGTAGCACAACGAAAATAGTTAATAATTTCATACACATGTAAGAGGGAAGAGGGGTTCTAGATTTAGTGGGGTGATCATTTTGTGAATTAATCACTATTTGATACAATTGAAACTAATATATTGTTGTATGCCAACTATAATTGAAAAAAAAATCTCATTGCATTGTGCAATGTAAATACAAGCAACTTATTGTCTATTATATTTCAATAAAGCCAGGGGTAAAAAAAGAAAAAAAAAGTTTAGTTCCAATGTCAGCTTGTGGCTATTAGAGGTGTCTCCAGTTGCCACTTGGTCTTGATTTCCAATTATATTAGTGAAGATGGACTCTTCCAATGAAAAGTATTAGAAAGTTAAAACTCAAACAAGTTTAAGCAAAAACTCTAAGTCATTTGTTCATCTCTGAACCAATTGTGGCCAAAGGGATAAAATGTGCTGATTGTCCAGGCCTGGGTTTCTCAACTATCCCTAGGATGAATTTTACCCCTAAAACATCACAAGGACTGAGGGAGGACAGAGTTTTCTACTGGAAAAGAAGAAAGATTGGAAGGTGGGCA
>NW_006440820.1:1331460-1335525 GCF_000325575.1 Pteropus alecto
ATATCAACTACATTACCCTTGTACTTGAGATTTTTGGCCATACTTCCCTCCCCAGCTCAGAGTCACTTTTAGTGAGTAAGGGAGAATTGATACCAATCACTAGTACAATGATAAACTGTTGATTTCCTCTGTAAGGAAAAGAAAAAACAAAACAGAAGACACTGGAATAAGCTAAAGGCTTAACTTCATCTCAGTAATTTTAAGATTTACCTTTCTATTTGCCTTTTAGCCTATTTTATCTTTCACTTAGTTCCTGTTGTCTCACAAGCTCAATCTCCAGAAGATAACTCGACAACTTACTATAACAAATAATAATTACAAAAGTCTCGTGTGCGTTGATTTAAGGATTACATTTTAAATTTTAAAATGTTGATGGGTTCAATATGATTTATGCCTGGTGAAGATATTAAAAATTAGGAATAGGAGGCAGAGTTATGAGAATCAAGAAGTCTGGCCATGATATGGGGTACTGACTCACAACTAACATAATGAGTTAGTTCCCTTACTATTTGGAGCTAGAATTTTTCACTAGAAAAGAAGGAACTCTATAATTACAGTTATAAACTTGGTTCCAATCTAGGCTTTGCCACTTACTGGTAATATAGCCTATGACCAAATTAATGAGAAGTAATAAAAATTAACATCTCTTGAGCTCTAACTCTGTACCAAGCACTTACATACATAATCCTTAAGCTTTATAAGAACCTGAGAGGGTATGCTTTACTAAATCCCTCAGTAATCAAGTGCTCTCGGTAGTAAGACATCATCAACTTGATAGCAGCTTTACAGTGTGAACAAATACTTTCAAATACATAGCAATTGTAAGGTACATCTCAATTTCAAACATTAAAGTAAGAAATGAAGATAAAGGGTTCCTTAGAACACAAGAAAAAGGAGTATTATCCCATTTTACATATGAGAACACTGAGGCTTAAGGAGGTTATATCACTTAACTGTCCAAAGTCACACAGCTTATTTCTGGACATGGAGCCAGAAATCTAATCCAAGTCTGTTTAACTGCCACTCACTACACTGCATCTCTAACGTCACCATTTCTTGATTTCCTCGTGTATAAAATGGGGATGGTAATGTCATAGTTCCTTGGTTTCCTCATGTACAAAATGGGTACCTCCCAAGATCATCATGAGAATCAAAAGGTATTTATGAAAACATAAGTGCCTAGAGATAACTAGTGCTAATTATTCTTTTCAATAACAAAGCAATCATAGAAATATATCAGGTAAGTAGAAAAAAAGAAACTAAGGGGTTGAAGATTAACAAAATAGGAACCAGGTAGACTTAATTAAAGTGACTTCTGCCTTGGTCAGGACTTCTCTTAAATATCCTTCTGGGGTAAAGGTCAGTTCCATGGCATAAAAAAATTCATATTATAAATTTGGGCTTCAACTGGTTGTGCTGTAGATGCCAGGTATACCTTAAGTTTGCTCAGATAGCATAGGACTTCCTTTGCCCACACCCACCCAAATTAAACAATAAGTTGTTTTCCATTACTTGATAAGAATTGATATCTTTATTTAAATGTTTAAACATAGCTAAATGTAAAGTTAAAAAAAGATAAAGTCTGAGTCAAAGGTGGTATATATTCTGAATCAATTAGGTGTTATTTCTCTATCCCTTAACTGCTTCCATTCCTAATCCATTTCTTCTTCTGTTCTCATGTTCCATTTTAAAGAGGAAATGCTCATCTACTTAATTCTATGCCAAAAATCTTTCCTTAATATAAGACAAAGCCACTCAGCTGACTCAGTCTTATTATTTGCTGTGATTACTTTCCTTCCCAACCTTCTCCTAACTTGCCTTTATTGTAGTTTTTAATGCTATATTACCAGTATATAGGCTATATAGGTCATAGGTCATAGGCTATATTACCAGTAAGTGGCAAAGCCTAGATTGGAACCAAGTATATAGGTCATAGGCTATATTACCAGTAAGTCATAGGCTATATTACCAGTAAGTGGCAAAGGCTAGATTGGAACCAAGTATATAGGTCATAGGCTATATTACCAGTAAGTGGCAAAGCCTAGATTGGAACCAAGTTTTCTTTTGGTCCATTTAAAGTGACTGTTCTTTAAAAGGGGCAGAAAGTAAACTTTTTCATTAGAAAAGCCATACATTGCAGATTGCAACCACACATGTCCCTTATCTTTCAATACTCTGCTCACTCTGGCATGATGAAATTCATAGGGCTTTCTTTATGGTGAGCATCTGTACTAGTTTCCTAAGGCTGCCATAAAAATTCACCACAAAGTAAGTGGCTTACAACAATAGAAATGTACTCTCTCACAGTTCTGGAGGCCGGAAATCTGAAATGAAGGTGTCAGGAGGGCCATGCTCTGTCTGAAGGTTCTCAAGAAGACTCCTTCATTACCTCTTCAGCTTCCGGTGGCTGCCAGCAATCTTTGGCAATCCTTAGCATTCCTTGGCTTGAAGATACATTACTCCAATCTCTTTCTCCATCTTCACATGGCCTTCCTGTGCATTTTCCCTCCGTGTTTCTTTCTTCTCATAATGGTGCTTATCTTTGGATTTGGGGCTCACCCAGTTAATCCAGAATGATCTCATATCAAGATCCTTAATTATATCTGCAAAGACCCTTTTCCCAAATAAGATCACATTCACAGGTACAGAGGACTCAGATATATCTTTTGGGGAGCCACCATTCAATCCACTATATTATCCAATTCAAAGTGATATCACTTTTAAACTGATAACATCTTAAATCCTAATTGTTTCTCCCTTTTTTTCTCACTTTTCTATATTTTTGTTATGAGTGTATTTTCCTATGTAATGGAATAAAAGAGGATATTTTAAATATATAATTCTTTAATGTCTCCTAGTTTCCAATATTTGAACATCACTCAGGAGTTACAAAGTTCCTTTTCATTTATATATCACCTTAGATGCTTAGACAGGTCAGACAAACATTAGAGATAAAGAATCTGAGGCTCAAAGACTTGCTCACAATCTCCTCTCACTATAAGCCGGGGCTTCCTGAATTTTTATCTCTTCATTACACATCAAATAACAAAAGGTGATCTTTTTTCATTTTAAATACATATAAAACATGGTCGTCTTGAATATTAATCTTGGTAGAAGCGAGAAACCTCACTAGCATTTAACCTTTAGGACTTAATTAGCTCACTCAATATGATGGCATCTAAAACATATTTTGGAAACCATTTATTTGTAGTCATCTGGTCAAAACATAACCTCTGACCTCCAGCAACTCATTTTTATATTATCTGTCTAGTATAGGAATGGCGAGAGTCAGTGAGTGGTTTTCATGACTGTTTCTCTTTCCAAAATTAAGGATGTCTTAGTCCATCAGGTTGCTATGACAAACTATGGTAGGTCCATGGTGGTAAATAGAATGGCTCAGTCCAGTAGGAGAATTTCCCAAAGAGTGCCCACAAAGGCCCACTTTGCAAAATACACAAAAGGTGTGTCTCTCCCTTTTAGAAGGATTATGAATGCTGGAAAGCTGGTATAAAGGCAGAAAGTAAAGGCTATTATCTTCCCATGAACTTTAGCGAAAACAATATACAATTGTTATGAGTAGTGTAACCTTTGGACTGCTCTGGAATGCAATATCCTTTCCAAGTGGGCAAACCCTTGATGGTGTTGATTCAGTTTTGTGTTTGCTTCTAATAATAAAAGAGAAGTGGGAGATTTCTGGTGGCAGGCAGCCAAACCATTCATCTAAAAATTTGGTATGTGTGTATGTGTTCACTTTGAATTACATAAGTTATTCCCATTTAATCATTTATATTGACTTTAAAGAAGTAAACAGTACCTATACGAAAAGTTTAATTTATCACACACTACATTCAGAGATTGCTTCAGAAGTCTCCCATTTCAAAGAAAACAGCAATTTGTCTAATCTCAATCAAATCCAGTGTGCATGGAACAGAAGATCACAGATCCAGAGATGAAATAAATAACACCTGCTGGGTCCTTTGAGATGTACATAAATTAAGAGGGGAAAATGTCTTCAGTAAGTACAATGTAATGCACATCTCTGTGTACTATCTGTTCTATGGGCCT
>NW_006440820.1:1335591-1338496 GCF_000325575.1 Pteropus alecto
CTGCAGGCCAAGAGGCTCTATAGACAAGCTACTGGCCTCCATTTCAGGAGTCTACCCATGCATGATGCCATACTCCAGGGTTCTTTAAGGAGAAAAGATGGCCTCCTAAACACAAGGCGTTAGTTATCATCACAACCTGCAACCTAAAGGGATTTTCTATAATGAATATAATCATGCTGAGCAGAAGTTGAGCTGCACTGGTTCCCTGGCTCAGGAAAGGTGTCAAGCAGATCAATTGAAACACAGACCCTTATAAGAGAACTGGTGGTGCCTCATCCAACTCTCTTTTCCAGGCCAGTATACCCATTCCCCAGCTTCCAGGAATGGTGGTTGCTGAGAGCTCACAGCTGCCCCCACTTCTCCAGAGAATTGCTCTTGGGCAAATGGAGCCATCTGGCAAGGGAGATTATACTTTACCTCCCAACACCACCCGCAGGGAGCCCAAAGCCAATGACTGACTGGGAAGTACAAAAGGCAGGCCCCTTTGCCTCAAGATGCAACTAATTATATGGTGCAATCAAGCTGTAGAGGTCCCTGTAGAATCAGCTGAATCTAGTCTCCAGGTGACACTACCTCCTTTCTTAACAGTTTTCCCCTACTCCATCCTTCTTCCCTCACTCCCATTCTCCTGAGAACACTCCTCCAATAAAACACTCACCCAAGAATCCCTGTCTCAGGTTCTGTTTCTAGAATCTTGCTGAAGACACTTCCTTTATGCAGAGAGCAAGAGCAATCCTAGACAGCAGAAATGCTGCCTCTTCACAGCACCCCACCAGAAGGACCTGCAGTCTGACCTCTGACCGCTGACCCAAGTCAGGTTCTCCCTCTTGCTCACCCTTTTGGCAATGAGCCACCAAATAAAACCTCTGTCTATTTAACATCATCCCCAGTCACCACCCCTGTTCAGACTCTCATGACTTCTCAGCTAGGTTAACATTTCTTCCAAACTGGTCTTCCTGACTTTAGGCCTATTCACTGTCTTCTGGTATCTTTCTGAATGAAAAATGAATATGATCATGTTATTTTATCCTCAAACATTCTCATTGGCTACCTTAGTACTCTCAGAGTAATAATAATTGCCATCCTTTATTATATGCTAAATGATTTACATTCATTATCTTATCCTGTGAAGTAAAACTACAACAAAGTTATAATTATCCTCTTTTACAGGTAAGAACATTGAGTCTCTGGAAGGCTAAAGAATTCATCCAAGGTCACATAGCTTACAGTAAAAGGCTGATCTGGAAAGAGTTCTAGCTGACTCCAAAGCCATGCTCTTAATCTCATCACTATGTTGTCTCTCAATAAATTCAGACTAAATATTTTGGCTTTCAAAGCCCTCTGTGGACAGGACACAGAATTGTTTTTTTAAATTTCTCTCTCTCAGTTCATCATACTCATTACCCCAGCCAAACCAGACAACTTGCCATTCCTTCAATACATTTTGAACATTCCTTTCCTGCTCCTGCTGTTTTATCTGGCTAGAAGGCCCTCTGCCCACAGCTCTACCTGTCACACTCTTGTGGCAGACTGCACATTCTCTTCTACAGTGTGAACTTGATCCTCGTCCCATTGAGATGGGGCCCATGCCACCCACCTCTGAATCTGGGCTAGTCATAGTGACTCATTACCAGTAAAATGTGGCATAAGTGATGCTGTGTGACATTTAAGGCTAGTTCAGAAAAGTCCACACAACTTCTGCCTGAGACTACTACGCTATAAAGGACATGTATAGGCACTCCAGTTGGCATCCCAGCTGAGCTCTCAGCTGAGTTCTACTGATAGCCAGCATCAATGCTACTCCTGTGAGTGTGCCATCTTGGACATTCAAGCATTTGAGTTTTCAGATGACTGTAGCCCCAGTCACATCTGATCCAAACCATTTAAATGACTCCAAGCAAGAACTGCTCAGCTGAAACCTTCCTAAATTCCTAAACATAAGATTTTTAGCAAACTAAAATGATTGTTTAAGGCCACTAATTTGGGCGGTATTGTATAAATTATTATACAACCATAGTAACTATGATAGCCCTACAATCTTCCAGTGGCCTCATTAAATGCCAATTCTGTAGGAGGCTTCCTACAGAATAGGATTTAATTTCTATTTTTCCAAAATTCTCATAACAATTAGCTTCTCAATTATGTCACTTATTACAGTTGGCCTTATATGACAGTTATTTGTATGCTTGCCTTTTCTCTTTAATCTACACATCTTGAGAGTAGGAAGAATGCAGTATTAATAATTACTGCGGTCCAGCCACGACAGGATCCAGGGGGCCCCGAAGGTGGGCAAGGCGTCGGTGCGGGAGACAGTCGACTAAACTCAGAGGCGGTGTGACACTGTTCCGTTTTATTGTGATTTGAGTACAACTTTTATACTTTTTATTTTGGCATTTGATTATACTTTGTTGTTAAGGTAGCAGGGAGTTAAATTTCTGTGGTTAGGCGAAGCAGAAAATCTTATAGAGTATATTATTATTAATGTTCATGATTAACTAGTACATTTTTCTCTCAGTCATTAGAACAGAACTACCTGATGGAACAATCTAAACTTTTAATTCTTATATCTATTACGTAAGATACAGTTTGATTTAAGTAAAGGTGATAGATAGATGTATTCATAACAGCAAGCATTGGCTTGTGGGCAGACATTGTTCTTCTTTCTGCCTGAAGAAATCTTTTAAATGCTATTTGATTTATGCTATATCTAAAGTTCAAGCTGAACCTTTCTCATAGCTGTTCAAAAGTTTCCTTGGTGCAGTAATGAGGAAAATATTTATAAAAATCAGTTTTACAAAGCTGCTTTCATAAGCTAAGTTTCTGTTCCTTTGTTTTTAAGCACCAAGGAGATCCTGACCTAGCCAGCCTTTCTATGAAACTTACACTACTATCAGGCACATGAATT
>NW_006440820.1:1338862-1349380 GCF_000325575.1 Pteropus alecto
TTCTTCTACTAACTGCCTGGGAACAGGAGTATAAACTGGTTCTAGTAATTCAGCTTGTTATAATTTATTCATAATACCTTTAAGAGGTGCATCGAAAGGAATTTCCCTTAATAATTGTTCAAATAAAGGGTTTACGCATTCTGGACACGTCAGGGTGACTAGAGCTGATTCCATACGCAGGGAATTTACTATGTTTTCCTCAGAGCCAATTTTGAGGAAATCCATTTGTGCAGCGTTTACACTTACTAGAATTTGTGCTACCCAGATTCCCCCCTATTAAAGGATCATTTCTAAGAAACCAATTATCCCTAAACACATGCCACGTCCTCGTTCTTGACGATGCATTCCTTGAAGCCTCTGTCCCCATCTCCGGACCTTGTCACGCAGTAGGGTAGAAAGAGGACGCGGCAAATAATCATTAATCTTTATATTCCATAACTACTAACCCACTGCCTAGTACCAAGTAGATCCTTAATAAATATTTGTTATTGTGAACTAAATTAAAGAGATAAGAAATGTCTTATTCTCCACTAATAGAAGAGAATTGCACACCTCTAGGCCTAATAGGATTACAGCATTTTGCTGTACTTCAGACCCAAACAAAAGAGTAAAACTTGCCAATAAAAGAGTAAAAAGCCCCATTAAATAGGAGAGACAGTATAATGTTGTATCGCTGAAAATAGTGGGTTCTGCCAGCCTGGCTAGGAATGTCAGCTCTATCACTTACCTGATCTTGGTAAGCTACTTCTCATTTCAGAATTTCAGTTATCCCCTTTATAAAGTGGATGAATAGTGCCTACCTCTTAGAGTTGTCCCAAGAAGAAAATTAGATAATTTCTATAAAGCACTTTCTCTGGTGCTTCAATAATAAGTCTTTAATAAATGGTAGCTATTTATAGGATAAGTACTGAGTGTAAATTAAAGTTCCAGGGACAACATCAATTTCACAGTTTCATTCTTTTCTACACAATGATTTGTCACATAAATCACCAAGACTCCTTTTAAATATATTCAAAGACTATAAATAATCTTTTGCCAGACCATTTGTCCTGATTTTTGTTTGAAAAATATGGTCACCAAACTCATAGAACGAAGGACCAAAATCTCCTGCCTTTTGTGGGTCAACTCCCGTCTTGTGCTTATCATGAGTGCAGGGACCAAGCCTTAGTCGTTCTTCCATACCACAGCAGATACTCAGAGGAAGGAAGGTATCTTAAACTGGAATTGATTGCCAGCTTCTGTTCTGATAATACTAATCTCAAGTTGTTGCTGTGGTGGCTTGGACTGTAGATGTGCATCCTAGGGACACTAGATAAGGTAAGACCCCAAATGTGGCATTTAGAAGCAAAATGTGGACATTACTAAATGAAGCACAATTCCAGGGCTCACCACTTACACTGCTGTATTCCAGAGGGTGTCATTCATATAGGATACAATGCAATGGTGTCCCCTGGGGTTGTGCAACATGACAGCCTGGATCTCAGTGAACGTTATGTGAATGTTACCCAATCTGCCTTCCATATTGCAGAAGAAAAAGAAGCTAGGAGCACACTCCACCCCAATCTGTATCTCTAAGTTCTCTCAAGTGTAAGTACCAAGAAGTACTTTATTCTGGAAAAGAGGATAAATAATGTGTGCAATGATTATTTTACAAGATGTAAAGACATACTTTCAAACTATTATCTAACTTGAAAGGCTCAAAACAGATCTAGCTTTCATATTTTTCTTAAACAGAGAATACTCTTTTGGCATAAACTTTTCTTTAAAAATGTTCTAATTTTCTTTTCTCAAAAAAGTCCCCCTTCCTCCACCAAAATGAACAAGCAAATAAACTTGTTCAAAACTCTACTCATTATGCAACATCAACATTTATGAGCAGGACAACAGTAGGGAATGTAATGAAAAAAGATCATTTGAAACTCCCCTCCGCCCCCCGAAACATAATGGTTAAAAAAAAATCCTTGGCTTTGTTCTTAATGTGTGCATTTTTGTTATGTGTGGGGATTCCTTTAGGTGGCCTAGACAATACAAAACCAATGCTGAATCATAAACCTGGACTATACCCAAAAAACCCAGAGGCAATGTGTTCACAGTATGGAATCTGCTAGCACTAGGAGTCTTGGAAGATCTTGCTTAATCCATCCTAATCTCTTCTGTTTCAGCTTTTCCATTTCCTTTTTCGTTGTCCTCAATGGAAACAGGAAAACTTCTCACCGTTAAAACTCCTTGCTACATAGGAAGTCAATCTTTCCTCTTGAGTATAGGTCATTGGGTTCCCAAACATTTACCAGAAGAGAAAACCCTGCCACCCACATGCTCTGGCTTTCTTTTTTTGGCCATCTATGCCAGCCCCTGAATGAACTGGGAGACTGAAGCAGGGGGAGGGAAGTATGGGTCTTTGTTAGTGTAAAAGAATTGAAATAGGACAACATGAAGAAGTGAAAAGTAGGGCTGTTGACATTTGAAGACCAGGAGCCTTTCTCCTGGACCTTCTTCTTCTGTACTAAACATACTTCCCTAGTGCTAAGACCTTTCATCATAATCAATGAAAGCTCTCTAATAATAATAACCACAATTCCTGCTACTATTTCAATACCCTTTATAGAATTTCTACCAAGGACCAAACACATTGAACCTTCATAATAATTTTGCATGATAGATTTTACATTACTGTTTTATTGAAAATAAAACTGAGACTCAGAGAGATAAGAGCACAGAGTTCGAAGGCAGTAGAGCTGTGATTGGAATCTCAAGTCTGCTGATCTGAAAGCTCCCAGCAGGCTGCCTCTGGCTTATGCAAATCACACTGTAGCTTAAACCATATACTATCTAAAAGCATTGGTCAATTTTGGACTCAGCAGCAGAATTTCCCTGTGGGTCCCAAATATTTTCCTCCTATCTGAGTATTCCATGCTTCGTCAAGATTTTCAAAAAATAAGATACCAGTCCTGACATCTGTTATATCTTAAAATACACTAACCCTTCCCTTTGCCCAGGGCATTTCCTACCATATAGTTTTCAGCATTCTCTGGCACCCATAGCAAAGTGGAAGGGCCATTGAGTCAGTGGTCACATGGCTATTGAGATAGAAATATAACTTTTAAAGCAGATATGTGTCCCTGTTCCTCTGGAAACAAACAAAAGTATGGACACACTGCACCAAATATACCATCACCAAAATAAGATACAGCATATATTCATTCTTTTAGTAATATTTGGTGAGCAATTAAGATGATAAGATTTTTCCTAATACTTTCTTATATCGCTAGGATGAGTCTAAATTGATATAAACACTATGAAGGACAATAGAGCAATATCTATGAAATCCATAAAAATTACATGTGCACATACCATTTGTCTTGGATGAGCTTCCATAGAAACAGAGGCTGAGACAGGGATTCTTGTACAGATGACTTATTGAGGGAATGTTCTCAGGAGAAACCTGCCAGGGAGTAAGAGAAGCAGGGTGGCAGGAGAAGGAGCTAGAACAAGATGTGGCTTCAGATTAGTCCAGGCTCAGCCTGATCCCACAAGGAGCTCTTGAGTGAAAATTGCATGGCAGAGGTTGTCCTGCCCAGAGACAAGGAGGCTTGGCTGTTATACCCACACATCTGTCAGTCATTGGCCAAGGGCTGTCCCCAGAAGGGTGTGTAACTTCCATGACATCTGTGGTCCAGGCAGCAATTGTCAGTTAACAGCAGTTTGCCAGAAAAGAAAGCAGGTGTGAGTTTTTAGCAGCCAATATCTGCAGTGGCTAGGGAATGTCTATGCCAGTCCCATAAAAGGGATCTGGGCCAGGCACCAGCAACACCTGCCATCGGTTGACCCAGCAATTCCATATCTAGTAATGTATCCTCACATACATTTGCAAACATGCAAAGTGATTCACGTACAAGTTTATTCACTGCAACATTGTTTATAATTGGAAAAGTCCCATCCTTAAGTGACTGTTTAATTACAAGATGGTACACATCCATACAATGGAATATTGCATAGATATGGGAAAAATAAGAGTAAAGAAACTTTCCATGTATAGATATGGAATGACTTCAAATACATATTTTTACCTGAACAAAGCAAGGTGCAGAATATAATATGTATAGTATGCTACCATACGTTTTCTTTAAGAACATATATATGTATTTGTTTATAAATGCTTAAATTAACCCTGAAAGAACAGACTGGGAACACTTTGGTTGAAAGAGTGGGAGGGTAAGTTTTC
Source organism: Pteropus alecto (assembly GCF_000325575.1). NCBI lineage: Eukaryota > Metazoa > Chordata > Mammalia > Chiroptera > Pteropodidae > Pteropus > Pteropus alecto. The sequence goes on from NW_006440820.1 coordinate 1,343,085, forward strand.
AGTGTGTATCACTTTGTACCTTCTGAATTTTATACCACATAAATATATTACCTATTCAAATGAAATGAATGAGGACGGATGGATGGATAAATGGATGAATGAATGGATGGACAGATAGATAGGTGATAGATAGATGATAGATACATAGATAGATAGATAGATAGATAGATAGATAGATAGATAGATAGATAGATGATAGATAGATAGATAGATAGATAGATAGATAATAGATAGGTAGATAGATAGATGATAGATGTTAGAGACAGACAGAGATGATAGATGATAGATTAGATGATAGATAGATGATAGATTGATAGATAGATAGACTGATTGATTTTCTCTGAGACTCAGCCAGAAGTTTCTGCCACTCCTTTGATAACCAAAAGAGGCAGAACCAAAAGAACATTTTAAAATCCAATTATTTTCCTATTCAGAAGTAACTTTCTTCCTGATGATTGCTAATATAGTCTCTGTACTTGTAATTTCTAGTTTAACCAATAGCCTCTTATTTTCTGACATATTTCAGGTCCTCTACCCATCCTTATTAGTCATACCTCCCCGTGAAATTTGATTTCTTTATCAAGATGAAGTCAATGAACTATTACAACTACAACAGGCTCTCTTTGAAATCTGAGCCAACATGTAGTACCAAGCTATAAATGATAATTTTTATCATTGAAAAATGTATTGGAGTGCTAATTTTATCAATCAGAAGCTAACTGATGTTTCAAGACAAAATGGCTCTGTGGCTAAATAAATTTAGGCTACATTTCTGCACTGCAGGATTTATCAGAGCCTTTAATGTTACAATGTGCATTTTGAATCTCCTAAGATGCAGAATTCTCTCTGAAACTACTTGACTACAAAATTTATCATCTATCTATCTATCTACCTATCTATTATCTATCTATCTATCTATCAGCTAAGCAGTTCTTGTTTGGGCTCTCTCGAAGACTGCAGTCATCTGAAGGTTCAACTGAATGGGACGTCTGAAATGGCTCACTCACATGGCTGGCATTTTGGCTGGTGGCTGGGAATTTAGTTCAGCTGTCAACCAGAGTTACCTCCACTTGTCCTCAACAGCATGAGGGGCTCAGAGTAGTTGGATTTCTTACATGGCACCTGGCTTCCCCCACAGCAAATGTCCCAAGAGAACCAAGCAGAAGCTGCATGGCTTTCTATGAACTTGCCTCAAAAGTTATGTGGATTGCTTTGCAGATTCTATTGATTACAAGTGAGTCGCTAATGTCAGCTCAGATTCAGGTGGAGAAGTCATAGAACCCACCTGGGAAGGGTGTCAAAAAATTTGCGCACATTTTTTAAACTGCCACAATTCATTATTGCTTTGATTATACAGATAGCATTCCCAAAATACATTTGACCAAGAACAATTGAATCTATGCTGCTGAAAAGACAAAGTGATAGTGTATGCATTTCAGCCTCAAATACAGAGTTTACTCAAGTACTTGGAGGATGCTGTATAAACATGCTTTGCCATTTAATCAAAGGCAAAGCTGGTTTCTGCATGAACCTGCTCTGGACCATGAATCATGTTTGTTATAGAATCATGCCATGTGTTAACTGCATGTTCCACTGACTTATTTTTTTAATTGACAAATAAAGCTGGTTTCAAGATTAATTACAGAATATAACAAAGAAAGAGTTGTCAAGTGTTCTGTGTCTGTCTATTTGATAACCATACTATTTATGGTAACTATGGAGAAACTGTAGAATTTCTGATCAATTAATCTCATCATGATTCTGAGTATTGAACTGTGCATTCTTTTTGAAACTATCTTGAGGGAATGAAATAATGCTCTATGGTTTACTTTGACAAAAAGAATGAAAAATCCATTAATCTTTAGTATAGGAACTTTGACTTCTCTGTTTAGACCATCAATATTACTTTAGTCTTTCAATAATATTTGTCTATAGAAGTAAAATTGAACATCCAAATAAAAGAAAATGCTGACTTCCTTTACCATTCAACTAAAGGCAGAAAATAACAAAAGGATTTTATTTCATCAGGACAATGAATCAAAAATGAGGACCCCCTACACTTAAGCATATTATGAGATTCCCTGTCAGCAAGACTGAGAATTATATAACCACCACAAGTATCTTCTCCCAAGTTCAGTAAAATGACATTAACAGCAAAAGCTCAGAGTATGTGAGTAATGCATGATTAACACATCTGGAAAATCATGTGGTTAAGACAAGTAAATCTTTCACAACCTTTTAATGTACAAGAAAGATTTTACATATGCAGTGCAGGGAGAAGAGTAAAATAGGCTGAATGAAGAAGAGGTTTGAAAAAGATGGCATAATTTTTAAGTGGAAGGGAGGCATGGGTCTTTGTCCCAGATCTTTGTGCATTCGTTTAGGCAAATTGGTCAAGGATATAGAAGCGAAAGTGATTCTGTCTCCTCCACCCAAGCTGGGTATAAAGATACCTCACAGACCAGCAATGAACAGGTAAACTAGAGCAGTAAAGTGCATCCTCAATGGCAGGTGACACAAAAATCAGGTGGCAGAACCAATGAGAGATGGCTCGAGACTGGAGGGAAGGCTGGCTTGTTGAGAAAAGTTTGTTATGAGAAAAACTAACTCTGATGAAACACTGGGCATGGCCTTCTCAATCAGAGGCCAGTGTATAAGGGGCTCATGTCACTTTACTAAGAGTGGTCCAGCTCCACAATCTTTCATGTTTTTCTTGCTATTGACGAGTCTATAGGAGACACTATCTGGACCATGTTTAAGATTCAGTCTATCTTAAAACTGGAAAGGACCTGCAAAATCATTTGGTTCAGCCATTTTTTGCTTTGGGAAAAGTCCTCTGGCTCTCAACACATGACAATTTTCTCATTTTCAAAGGACCTTTGGTTCAACTGTCAACTTTGCATGGTTACCACCCACTTCTAAGGTCTCCTTTCCAAATTGTATTTTCTCAGAGTTCTCTGTGAACTCCACACTCTTAGAATTGTTAATGATTTCCCACTTGGCAGTCATTGTGGCCAAATACCACAACTTCTCGAACTTCTCCTCAAGCTCTCACTTTGCTGCTAGAGAGAAAGTTGGTCGGGTCATTTCTAAACACTTGAGAATTGTGGTAATTTCCTGGAAAACTTCTGAGTACCACCTGCTCCATCCAGTGCTTCATGCTAGAAAGAAGCATCAGTGACTATTTCTCCAACCATCTAGCAACAGCCTTCAAACCCCCACTCCTCTGGCTTCCCCACATCGTATAAGCCCTTAAGCCCTTAGTTTCCTGCAATACACAGAGTGGCTCTGTTTTCCTGACCTAATCCTGTCTTACTGAAAAAGTTTGCTTGTATTGAGAGATGCCTAAGTTCTCCCACTGCACAGTAAGAGCCAAGATTGCTACTCCAAAGCAGGAGTTCTGGGAGCAGGAATTCCCAGAGTGTGGAGTGCAGTAGTGCTTGGCACGGGAATCACAAACACACTGGACCAAGTGTGTTTTTGCTTAAGCAAAAAATATATGGAAGAGGTATTATAAGAATACCGAGGTGTGTCCGAGAACTGAAAGAAGAGTTATACAATCAGACTTCAGGAAGGGCAGAGAACAGGACTTGAGAAAAATGGGCAAATCATGATTTCCTCTCTCTTCATCTTTAGGTTCTGTTTCTTTCTGCATTTCTCCTTTGTTCTTCTCTTTCTCTGCAGGAAGATTTTCTCTGTCTCCCAAACAAATGGAAGCAAAGATTCTAGATTAGTTCGTACAAAAGAAGAAGGTAGAGATAGGAAGAGGGCCATTCCCCTGCACCAAACCTCTATTGGCGTCAAGTTCACAAAAATTTGAATGTAGTCTGTGCACACAAGGACCGAAGCCTCAGCCTGGAAAGAAGGCATGCCTGGGGACCCATTGAGAGGGAAGTCTGAGCGGGTACAGAATCATATTCCAAGAGGTACCAAAGGTTCATTGTGGAAGTGGTGGATTCGCTTTTCACATTGACAACCAATGGTTCTTCAATAGGACATGGAATGGGAAACCCAGGAAATAGAAGGCGTTCATGCTCCTTGTATTCAATTTCCTGCTACTAAAGGGGGGCTGAATTGAGGCAACTGGCAATTAGCTCAACATAAAAAGTCAGAATGTAAATGAAAATAAAACAAAGAAAAAGGAAGACAAGGAGAAAGGAAAAGATACTCCAAATGAAAGTGCAAACAAAAATTCTAGTATTCATGAAGAAATCTCATCTAAGGAAAAAACATCTAATAAAGAATCTGAGCTAGATTGGTCAAGATGGCATAGAAAGTAGAGGCTGTGCATGCCTCCTCTCACAACCACACCAAAACTACAGAGCTACCAGCACACGGAGTCACCTGAGGTCTGGCTGAACAGAAGCCCTATAACTAGGGACAAAAATAACAGGACAACTCAAATCAGTAGGAGGAGTGGAGACACAAAATGGCCTGGTCCCACAACTGCATATGGTGATAGAGAATCAGGAGAGATATCTTGGCTGCAGAGCCCCCTCCCCAACCTGAGGAGCAAAGGGTCCCAGCCCCACACTGTGCTCTCCAGCCCAGGGTTCCAGCACCAGGAAGTGAAGTCCCCACAACCTTTGGCTGTGAAAACAAGCAGAGATTGTGGATGACTGAGATAGAGGGCTGCAGGAATCGCAGACATTCCTCTTAAAGGGCCCATGCCCGGCCTTACTCACTGATGGACTCACTCGCTCTGAGCTCCAATGCTGGAGCAGCTGCTCACAGGCGCCAGGGACATACGAGGAGACGCTGAGTTGTCAGGCTTCAGGATGAGGGCTGGAGGGGCAGCTTTCTCCTGGACAGAAGTGCTGACAGTATCCATTGTTTCTTGACTGATTCCTCCCCCTTCCCTGCCTGTGGAGGCAGACACAGCCATATCTGATTCACCATCAACCTGAATAACACAGGTCGCTCTGCCCAGGTGATTCCCTGAGTCTCTGCCTCTCCCAACTTGTGGGTGTACCCAAGCCTCTTCCAGTGGTTTATTCCATACAAATGGCTGTCTTTTATTTTATTTTATTATTAGTTTCAAGTATACAGTATATTGGTTAGACATTTACATAGTTTATAAAATGATTCCGCTGATTACTTTATCTTCCCTCTGGCTCTACGCATAGCCATTACATTACTGATGAGTGCATTCCCTATGCCATACTCCCCATCCCCATGACCATCTATCAACTACTAATTTGTACTTCTTTAAGCCTTCACCCCTTTCTCCCAGCCCAACACCCCTCCCCGCTGTCTGTCACCAGATTGTCCTCTATATTTGTGAGTCTGTTTTTGATTAGTTTATTCTTTTAATTCCTTAGATTCCACATATAAGTGAAATCATGTGGTATTTATTTTTCTCTGTCTGACTTATTTCACTCAGCATAATAACCTCCAGGTCCATCTATGTCGTTGCGAATAGTAGGATTTCATTTTTTCTTTTATGCCTCAGTAATAATCCACTGTATATATGAAGCGTAACTTCTTTAGACAATTGTCTGTTAATGGGCATTTAGCTTGCTTCCATATCTTAGTTATTGTGAATAGTGCTGCCATGAACCTAAGGATGCAGAGATCTTTACAAATTATTGTTCTGATTTTCTTTGCATAAATACCCAGAAGTGCAATTGCTGGGTCAAAAGGTAGATCCAATTTTAATTTTCTGAGGAATCTCCAGACTATTTTCCACAGTGGCTGTACCAATTTGCAATCCCACCAACAGTGTCTGAGGGTTCCAGTTTCTCCTCATCCTCGCCAACACTTGTTGTTCTTTGATTTATTGATGATAGCCAACAAATGGCTTGTCTTTGGCTCCTGCTGCAGACACTCCTAAAATCTCTCAAAGGCCCACAAAACCCAAAGAAGCGGCATCTGGCCATGGCATGCCCTGTACCTCTTGCTGAGCAGCTCCAAGCCCTGCACTACTAGCAAATGGCCTTGATTTCTAACTTGGCCCTTCAAGGCTCCAGCACAGGTGGCAGCAATCTGTGGATTGCTTGGTGGCTCTTACCAGGTGGCCTTGGAGGTACACAGGCTGCAACTGAACTTGGCTTCCAGCTGGACCCCTCCCAGGACTGTGCCTCTGGGTTCCACAGGATACCTACTACATAAATCCACTCTACTAAGACCAGGAGACTTAAGAGACCTACCTAATATATAGAAACAGACACAGGGAGGAAGCCAAAATGGGGAGACAAAGAAGCATGTCTCATATGAAAGAACAGAACAAAGCTCCAGAATAAGAACTCACCAAAATGGAAGTAGCAATCTACCAGATGCAGAGTTCAAAATACTGG
>NW_006440820.1:1349491-1360678 GCF_000325575.1 Pteropus alecto
TAAAGGGGACCAGTCAGAAATGAAGAATACAGTATCTGACATGAAAAGTACATTAGAGGGAATCAACAGAGCGGATGAAGCAGAGGATCGAATCAGTGATATAGAGGATGGGATAGCGGGGGACACCCAATCAGAAGAGCAACAGGAAAAAAATCCAAAAAAAAAATGAAGATAGTTTAAGGAGCCTCTGGAACATCAAGCTTAACAACATTTGCATCATAGGGGTTCCAGTAGGTGAAGAGAGAAAGCAAATTTTTGAAAACCTATTTGAAGAAATAATGACAGAAAGCTTCCCTAACTTGGTAGAGGAGTCAGAGTCCCAAACAAGATGAACCCAAAGAGGCCCACACCAAGACACATCATTGTTAAAATGCCAAAGGTTAAAGACAAAGAGAGAATCTTAAAAGCAGCAAGAGAAAAGCAATTAGTTATCTACAAAGGAGCTCCCATAAGACTGGCTGCCGATTTCTCAACAGAAACTTTTCAAGGCAGAAGGGGTTAGCACAAAATATTTAACATGATGAAAAACCAGGATCTACAATCTAAATTACTCTACCCAGCAAACCTATCATTTAGAATCAAAGGACAGATAAAGAGCTTCCCAGACAAGAAAAAGCTAAAAGAGCTTTTCAACACCACCAAGCCAGTATTATAGGAAATGTTGGAGGGACTTCTTTAAGAAGAAGAAAAAAATATGTATCAAAAATATGAATAAAGAATGGCATTAACTACATATCTATCAACAAGTACTTCACATGAAAAAGAATTAAATGCTCCAGTCAAAAGATAGGGTGGCTGAATGGATAAGAAAACAAGACCCTTACATAGGCTTCCTACAAGAGACTCACTTCAGATTAAAAGACACATACAAACTCAAAGTAAAGGGATGGAAAAAGATATTTCATGATGGACTTAAAGAGTATTGTGTTGAGTGGAGTAAATCAGATAGAGGAAGACAAATGTCATATGATTTCACATATATGTGGAATCTAAAGAACAAAATAAACAACAACAAAACAGAAACAAACTCATAGGTACAGCAGACATTTTGAGAGTTACCAGATTGGGGAGAGGGGCAGGAGATGGTGGGAAAAGGGGAAGGGATTAAGAAGTACAAATCTGTAGTTACAAAATAGTCATGGAGGTATAAAGTATAGCATAAGAAATATCATCAATAACATTGCAATAGCTATGTATGGTGTCAGAGGGACACTAGATTTATTGGGAGGATTGCTTTTTGAATTATACAGATATCTAATCACTATGCTGTACACCTGAAACTAATATAATATTGTATGCCAACTGTAAGTGAAAAATAAAAATATTGTTAAAAAATAAAATAATAAAGAATCTGATACGAACTCAATACAGGTAAAGTCAATATTATGAACAGAAAAAAATCTTTAAAATAATTTTGTTTGGGATGCTCAAGAGATCAGTGAAATTATAACACCTATTAAGAGGGTAGGGCTCCTTCCCCCAACTCCTTGGGTTTCTGACCACTTTTCTCTCCTCCGGGAGCTGGGCTCAGTGACTGCTTTCCATTGTGCTCCAGATGTACTCTCGTCTGTTAAGACTTTTTGTGAAAGTTCTGTTCTCCTGTTCTCCCACAGTTGTAAGTGCTTGCTTACACTCTCTCTCTCTCTCTCTCTCTCTCTCTCTCTCTTTCTATTAATAGACTTTATTTTTTAGAGCAGTTTTAGGTTTACAGACAAACCAAACAGAAAGTACAGAGGGTTCTCAAATGTCCCTTTTCTCCTACCAACCCACAGTTTCTCCTATTATTTTCATCTTGTTTTAGTTTGGTACATTTGTTACAATTGATAAATCAATACTGAGACATAATTATTAACTAAAGTCTATAGTTTACATTAGGGTTCACTCTTGGTGTTATATATGCTACAGGTTTTAAAAAATGTAATGACATGTATCCATCATTACTGTATCATACAGGATAGTTTCACTGCCCTAAAAATCCTCTGTGCTCCACCTATTCATCCCTCTCTCCTCCTCAACCCATCAACCACCAATCTTTTTACTGTCTCCATAGTTTCGCCTTTTCCAGAACAACATATAGTTGGAATCACACAGTGTATAGCCTTTTCACAATTGTTTTATTCACTTAGCATCATGCATTTAAGTTTCTTCCATGTTTTTTCATGGCTTTATAGCTCATTTCTTTTTAGCACTGAATAATACTCCATTGTTGGAATGTGCCACAATTTATCCATTTACCTACAGAAGGACATCTTGTTTGCTTCCAAGTTTTGGCAATTATGAATAAAGCTGCTACAAACATTCATATGCAGGCTTTTGTGTGGACATAAGTTTTCAATTCCTTTGAAAGCGTGATTGCTGGTGGTTTGGTAAGAATATGTTCAGTTTTGTAAGAAACGCTCAACTGTCTTCGAGAGTGGCTGTACCATTTTGCATTTCTACCAACAATGCATGAGACTTCCCATTGCTCCACATCCTCACCAGCATCTCGTGCTGCCAGTGTTCTGGATTTTGACCATACTAATAGGTGTGCAGTGATATCTCACTGTTGTTTTTATTTGCAATTTCCTAATGACATATGATGCTGAGCATCTATTCATATGCTTATCTGCCATCTGTATATCTTCTTTGGTGAGCTATCTGTTCAGTTCTTTCATTCATTTTTAAATTAGGCTGTTTGTTTTCTTATCATCAAGTTTTTGATGAATGCCTTTATTTAATAACATATTTTAGAAAAGCCAGATCTCCAGGTTCTCCCAGGGCATTAACTACAAGCCACCCTGCTGTCCTTTAAGATATTTTACAGACCTTAAGCTGAGGTTTTCCCTCTTTCCTGACTCTCAAGGGAACTTTTTGATTTGTAGACATGGACCATAGAACTGCATGGGCCACCATTGGTAGACTTACTTCAGGGCCTAGTTGCTACCTACAGCTGCAGCCAGTGCATCTGGCCCATCCTGCCAGCAAGGGAACATTTGTAGCCCACAGTGCTATCACACTTGTGACAAATAAAACAAACATTAATAACTGCCAAGATTTATTTACAGTCATGTCAGAACACCACCTCCCCAAGATCTAGTTCACCTCTCTCCCAGACCTTCTGAATCCCACATTTTTTTTTACAATTGATAAGGGATTGAATAACACTCAAGGTTTATTAAATATTAAGCACCCTTAAGATTGAGGCAGATTTTACAAAGCAGCTTTATTTTCTAAAGGCTAAAAATTGTTTTGTATTGAATATCCAAACTCTGTTTCATTCTGTCATCTATTCAGTTGGCAGAGCCAAAAAGGAAGAAAATTAGAGTCAGTAAATACAGAAAATGTGAATCTCACATTTTTAAAGAGATCCAGAAATACAGGTGAGTGGAGGTTGGGAGAGCAGAACAGCATTGAGATTCTAAGCCGGCTGCAGCAACTGTTCAGATTACCCTCACTCCTTTGACCTACATGGTGAGCACTGCCTAGTGTTCCTTTACACACAGCTTATGAAGAGTGTGCAGGAAAAAGTGGCAGGTCTTCGACCTGAAACAAGGGTGGAAAGAATCATAGAAAAGACTGAATATGGGATTTGATTGGTACGGGGGTTAAGTATTATGCATCTGATTCTTCTGTCAACTGGTTTTGACTTGAAGCATCTGATGAGCTTGTTCTTGCTTCTCTGATCTCAAAGCATGGAGGATTTTACATTCACTTGAGAACACTGCAGTTATGACAAACATCAAAATCTGACAATAACTTCATTAAAGGAAATAAGAAAAATTATCAAAGAAGAAGTTGAAGGAAGCTGGTGAGAAGAGAACAAAAGAAAAAAGATGACACTTTCAACACGGAGAAGAAATGAACAGAGCTCAGGTTTTCCCAAACTGGCTTCACAGCTCTTGGTGTTGGTAAGAAGAAGAATAAGTGCTCTTAGGGCTCTAAGTGACCTGGGATGTTAATGAAATTTCAGAAAGAAAAATAGGCCCAGGAAAAACAGGCACAAGGAGCATAAGCCTATGGGAATGTGGGACCACCTCCTACTCTTGCTTCAACCTTCTGCTCTGCTTCTGAGAAAAGCTTGCTTCACAAGGTCACTGCCATGGTCTCTGACTGATTTGGACCTGAAGCAGCTGCTCAGTGAGTCTCCAAAAAGAAGACCCTTCCATGATATGGATGATATAAAAGATTCCTGTGTGGTGGGACTGGACCAGGAATTCAGACAGTTCTATTCCATTCCTGAAAGCCGGCCAGTGCCCCCTGGAGATGCACATTGATGAGCTGGTTCAGGCTGAGGGAGAGTGTGAACAGAATTCTCCACCCAGGACATTAGTGGCATACTTTTGGGCATGGAGGTACAAATCTGGAAGCTGAGCAGCCAGGTATGTTCTGAGGTACATGGTCATCTGATTTCATTCTTGCCCTGCAGCAAGGATTCTCTGGTCATATTTGCTCAAAATTTTCATCTCTGGGAGCTGGAAGGTCATACATCTGAAGGAGCTTCTATAGAAACTTCAGCTATTGGCAGGGCACTGCAAGAGCAGATGGCCAAGTATCAGGAGGAATGCCAGGCACACACGCACAAGTAAAGATTGCAGAGATGCTGGAAGAGGAGAAAAACAAGGAGCCAAGAGAACAGATATGTTCTGGTGAGGAAGAGGGAAAGGGGAGCAGAGCCTGTAAGAAATTGCAATGGAATTCTGAAATCAGGGAGATGCTGTCAGGTGGTGAAGATGAAACCGGAAGGCTGTGATCTGGAAAGAAACAAGAACCAGAGTGGAGAGGACTGCATAAAAGCTTTTCTGGATACTGAAGTCCAAACTCTCTGGCTCAAAGACTGAGTGCAGACCAGGTCTCTGTGTAAGGAGAGCAGATCACACTGTAGGTCCCTGACATAGATACTGACCAAGAAGAAAGGAATGGCTCCTTCAAAGTCAAGGTGAAGGAATCACAGACTAAGCCTCGTAAAAAGTTCTTATCCTATCAGCCCAAATTGGCAGCTTGATTGCTTTTCGTAAGTCACAAGTTTTTATGCACTAAAGTAAAAAAGGGAATTTTTCCAAAGCCCAATTCTCTGGACCATCACTCTCTAGCTCTCTAAAATCATTCCCTCAGTAATCTGGCCAAACAGACAGTGGCACTGGAGCAGTCTGAGAAGAAAAATCCCAAGAGTTCTGGGTACAAAGAGCTCTCCTGCTAGGTCCCTAAAGCAACGCTTTTCAGAAGAACAACAGTCTAAATTGAGACACCTCAGAGTCCACACCAAGTCAGTCTTGTATCCAGTCATTGAAGAGTACAAGGGCATCACTCCCATACCCTACCTAGTTCCATTTGGCAACAACCCCTCAAAAATGAAATCTTCCTCAATGTCCATTGATCCACGGCAGCCTCTTCAGGAGGCACTTCAGAACCCGACACAGTTCTCATAAAAATCAAGCCTCATTCTCCACTTCCCTGAGTCACATGGCAAAATGACATTCTGGACTCTTCAGGGCTATCTTACAAGGCTCCCCTTGCTGGCTCTAGCTCCCAACACCACATTGCTTCTAGGAGCTCTGCGCTGAAGGAACAGCAACACAGAGCTCCAATTCCTCCTGAAAGCTTGCTCTGAGGTATACAGCCTGCCTCCACAGGACAGTCTCAAGCACATAGTAAACAAACCTTCTGTTCCCAAGAAGCTGGTCTTAGTAGTCAAATGAAGATTCTAGTGATGGGAAGCAGGAAGGAAAAAAGATACTGACCTCATCTGTGAGGCCCACTGTAAATAACTGCCCATGCTCCTCAAAAGGAACTTCCCTGGTACTCTGGGCTTCACAGCTATGTTGCTGGACAGTTAATGGAGAGACAGATCTTGGGATGGAGAGAGTTCTGAGTTTGGAATATGGGAGCATATGTGTTTCTGAGTTCCAGCACTGTGGCAATCAGTTTGTGCACCTGCATTTTAAATCTGCCAAACACCTTGGCATTTAGACAGAGTATCTCATGAAATCCCATAGGCCAAGGGTTCCTTCTGGCCGTAGGAGGATCCATAGGATAGTCATGGTGTCTGTCCCATCCTCAGACAGTGTGGTCAGCAGGAGTAAAACCTGAATGAAAGCCACAACTGAGAGACCTAGCCTTGCCTCTTTGAAAATATATTAAGAACACTTACTGTGTACTCATTGTGGGGGCCAATTTCTCCTCTGAACATGATAGCGAAGCTCTTTTAGAGAACAGGCATGTAGATCCATCAATCTAGAGACAATTGTGATAGGATTTTTAAAGGCGCTTACTTCGGGTTCAGTTTTCACCATTACCATTAAATGCATTAGATAGAATAGGGCCGTTCATGGCATACCTTATTATAGAAAGACATAATTTCAATGCCTTTACAGTGGAGCAGAATTAGATAAGTCACAACCATTTTAGCTCTTTGAATACTTCTCAAAGATCTCTTTAAAAAGATGTGTCTGTTTTTGGATCAGAGCCAGTTTTTAGTTGAGCTTTCTACAGTTGAATTCTGTAAATCTGTGCCATCTTGACTTGAAGGTCTCCTGGGCCCAGAACACTCAATTCCCAATCTAGCCAGAATTCCAGTTTTGTTTTTCCCGGGTTCATACAAGTGGACCCCCTGAAAAGCCCTTGTTTGGTCAAATCTTCATCTCTTTATGGGCAGAGGTTATGAGTGGTTCCAAGTCACAGATAGGCCAGTTTGTTTTATTCTTAGAAACCCCCTTAGGCAGCGCTATAGTAACAGACTTTTATGAAGTGTCTATCATATAGAAACAGGCTTTGAAGTCCGGGAGCTTTCCAAGCACTGGAGTATACATTAACGTAAGGATGACATGCAGTTAAGCTTGGTGGATGGATTAAGGACAGACCAGAACAGATATTCCAGAGTTCCCAAGTCATTAAGCTGTTCACTGAACTAGTGACTATTTCACAAAGGTCTCTTTACAGAGCTTGACTGTGCCTGTTAATTTTGTACAAGGCATGTTTCAACTGTCTCCTCTAGCTAAGTGAATTCGAATATGTCAAGTGAATTTTATGGTTATGCAATTTATACAAAATCCATAATGTGGTAGACTCTACAGAACAAATGACTCACTTTCTTCCACAAATAAATTGCAAGAAAATAAGAGAGTAGGGGAACCTATAAGCTACAAGAAATTTAAGATACATATCAACCAAATGTAATGTGTGAAGCTTGTTAGGATACTGATTTGTAGAAATCAACTGGTTTTTTTTAATGAGATAATGAGAAAATTAGAACATTTATTGATATTTGATGAAAATAAGGAATTGTTTTACTTTTTAGGGAAGGAAGGAAGGAAGGAAGAAAGCGAAGGAAGGAAGGAAGGAAGGAAGGAAGGAAGGGAAAGAAAGAAAGAAAGAGAGAGAGAGAGAGAGAGAGAGAGAGAGGGGAGGGAGGGAGGGAGGGAGGGAGGATTTGGTTGGCCTTTGTCCCTGTTCCTGGGAAGTAATCTCTAAACCCTTGAAAATTCCCAAGTTTTAGGAGTGTCTTTGTTATTCACTGTGGGCCCTTCAGACCACATCCTATAGTTTAATAAAATGACTTAAGATAGAGGCTGACCAGGCCAGAAAGACCAACCACATGATTAGAGGGTTGGGGCTGTGAGCCATGTGGTATCAGCCTGACTTCTGAAAGCAGAGAGGGTTTGGAGACTGAGTTCAATCACATGGGCGATGATTCAATCAATCATGCCTACTTAATGAAACCACAGTAAAAGTCTGGACACCAAAGCTCAAGTGAGCTTCCTGGGTTGGTAATACTCCATGCATGTATTGCCACATATCAATGCTAGTATGATAATGCATCCCTGAGGATACCAAAGCATCCCTTGAGGACAAGGAAGGATATGTCCTGGTCTTTAAAGATACCTATGGAAACATTTACAGATGAACTAGTATGTCTTGTATTTCTCAAAAATAATCTAGAGGGTGAGAAGAAAGTTAGGACTTAAATGAAACAAGACTGGCCAAGCGGAATCACAAAAGCAGGGTACTGGGATAATGGAGATTCATGAAACTATTTTATCTACTTTTGTATATGTTTTAAATTTTCCAAAGTGAAAATAAAATGGTTATCTATGTAGAAAAAATATGGATCCTTACTTTACTCCATGCAGTAGGCAAAATTCTAAGATGGTTCCCAAGATTATAGACCCATGGTAAATGCACACCTTCTCATAGTTAGTCAAGCACTAGTCTAAGTGGTGTTGTGAAGGAGTTTTACAGATGTAATTAAGATCTCAAATCAGTTGACCTTAAGATAGGGAGATTATCCTGGGTGGGCCTGACCTAATCAGAGAGCCCTTAAAAGGGATGGGACTCTTCCCGAAGAGATTCACTACCAGAGAGCTTTGATACATGAGAGATTCCACACAAGGGAGAGTCTTCATTGCTTGCTTTGAAGTTGGAGGGGACCATGTGGCAAGGAATATGGATGCCCTGTAGGAGCTGACAGCAGCCTCTGGCTAACAGCCATCAAGAAAATGGGGTCTTCAGTCTTACAACTGCAAGGAACTAAATTCTCCCACAATCACATTAGCTTGGAAGAGGGCTCCAAGTCCCAGATGAGCAAACAGTCAACAACCAGATTTCAACCTTCTGAGGACCTCAGCAGAGAACTCAGCTTTGTCATACCAGACTTCTTACCTACAGAACTATGAGCTGATAAATTTGTGCTGCTAGAAGCCGTCATGTTTGTGGTAATTTGTTACACAGCAATAGATAACTAATACATGCAATTAACAAAAATAAATTCCAGTTGTGAAAAATGAAACTTTACACACTTTTGACCAAATTTAGAAAATTATGTTCTTGACCATGGAGCAGGGAAAGACTTGTTAAAATACAAAAAGCAAAATCAATAAATTCAACTACATAAAATTATGTACTTCTGAACTATAAAATACACCAAAAGACAAAGTGAAAAGAAAAATTCATGGACTAAAAGATACTATTTAGAAGACATAAAATTACAAAGAATAATTTTTAAGTTCCTACAAATCAATAAGAGAAAAAAACAAGGCAACAGAAACGAATTATTAACACACAGAACAGAAAGCTTAAAGACCAACAAAAATATATAAAGATCTTCAATATGACTATTCATCAGAGAAATATAAAATAAAACTGTAATAAAATGCAATTTAACCTCCATTGGACCAGCAAAAATTAAAAATCCAAATGATACTGAGTTTTGGTGAGGATGTAGAGTAAAAGAAACTCTCATGTCTTCCTGATGGGAGTGTAAATAGGTACATGCACTTTAGAGGGCAATGTGATGATATCTAGTAAAATAAAAGATATATATACCCTTTGACCCAGCAATTCTATGTATGAGAATATATTCTAAAGAAATTCTTATACATAGGCTTAGGAAAAACACCCACAAATATCATTGCAACATTAAAAAACTACAAACAACCTAAATGTCCATGGACAGGAGAGTGAAGTTTTCATTTTTTTCAATCCTCAATATGCTCTTTTAATCTTGACTGCCAACCCATCTGCTAATCTGCGAGAAAACCACCCCAATTGAAAATGAACTGCTTATTTCACCAGCTCTAAGAGTTACCCATAATTCTCTCAATTGTTGTCATCCACAGAAAAATGTTTTCACTGACTGTGATCTTCAAAGAAGTCCTTTGAGCCAAGAGGATCAAAAGTGCCCAATATATCTGGAAACACACTTCTACCCAAGGATGAAATGACTTTCTAAAATGAGCTAGAAATTGCTGAGCTGAGAATATGGATAATCCGAGTGAAGCAAATGAAAGCTTCTAAGCTACTAAAAAGGGAATATGCTTTTGAAAGGAGCCCACCACCAGTCCATGTGAGAATTAATTTTATTTAATGAGGCTGAGCATAAGCAAAGCTTAGTGTCTAAAAGTCAATCTGTGGATTCTTCCGAACATCTTAGGAATCATGTTATACTATTTAGAACACGTCCAGCTTTTTAAATCACTTCCTAACTTTCCATCTTCACTTTGGTTTTATTTATACCTTCTTATCTCAGGTGGCAAATTTTGAACAAGATACTGGCCAGTAAAAGCATTAGATACCCTCGAGAAGTACTTATGTATGGATTTAACAAAAAATTTTTTAATAAAGTTTATTGGGGCAACATTGGTTAATACAATTATATAATTTTCAGGTGTACATTATCTTTTGACATCTGTATATTCTATTATGTTTACCACCAAAGTCCAGTTTCTGTCAGCTACCATATATTCGATCCCTTTTACACACTTCACCCTCCCCCTACCCCATTATATTTGACCCCTTTACACCGTCTACCTCCCCCATCCTGCCCCACCCCACTAGTAACCACTAGTCTATAGTCCTCTGGTAACCACTAGCCTATAGTCCATGTCCATAAGTCTCTGTTTCTCCTGTTTATTTGTTGCTTTTAGGTTTATATACCACATATAAGTGATATCATGTGATTTTCACTTTTTCTGTCTGGCTTATTTCGCTTAGCATGATTATCTTGAGGTCCATCCACATTGTCGCAAATGGCAATATTTCATCTCTTCTTATGACTGAGTAATATTCCATTGTATATATGTACAACCGCTTCTTTAGCCAGTCATCTATCATAGGAAACTACGATTGCTTCCATGTCTTGGCCTCTGTGAATAATGCTGCTAAACATCGGTATGTAAATATCTTTTCGGATATGAGTTTTTAAGTCTTTTGAGTAAATACCCAGTAGAGAGATTACTGGATCATATGGTAGGTCAATTCTTAGTTTTCTGAGGACCCTCTATACTGTTTTCCATAGTGGCTGTACCAATTTGCAGTCCTACTACCAATGTATGAGGGCTCCTATTTCTCCACATCCTCTCCAACATTTGTTATTACTTGTGCTGTTGATTATAGTCATTCTAACAGGTGTGAGATGGTATCTCAATGTGGTTTTGATTTGCATTTCCCTAACAGTAGCGATGGTGAGCATCTTTTCAAATATTTGTTGGCTATTTGTACGTCCTCAAGGGAGAAGTGTCTGTTCAGGTCCTCTGCCCATTTTTTGATTGGATCGTTTTGTTGTTGTTATTGAGTTGTATGAATTCTTTATATATTTTAGATATTAGGCCCTGATGAGAGGCATTGCTTGCAAATATATTTTCCCATTCAGATGGTTGTCTCTTTACCTTGTTGACGATTTCTTTTGCTGAGCAGAAGTTTTTTAGTTTGATGTAG
>NW_006440820.1:1361031-1369126 GCF_000325575.1 Pteropus alecto
CATAAAATCCTCTTTAAGTCCAAGGTCCTTGAGTTTAATTCCTATGTTTTCTTCTATGCATTGTATTGTTTCAGGTCTTATATTCAGGTCCTTAATCCATTTTCAGTTATATTTTGATGTGTGGTGATAGACAACCGTCTAGTTTCATTCTTTTGCAGGTGGCGTTCCAGTTTTCCCAGAACCATTTATTGAAGAGGCTTTCCCTTCTCCACTGTATGCTTTTTTTGTCAAAAATTATTTGCCCATATAAATATGGGTTTACTTGTGGACTCTTGTTTCTGTTCCACTGGTCCGTGTGTCTATTTTTCTGCCAATATCATGCTGTTTTGATTACTGAGGCTTTGTAGTATAATTTGAAGTTGGGCACAGTGATGCCTCCAGCCTCCTTTTTTTCTCAGGATGGCTTTGGCAGTTCAGGGTATTTTGTGCTTCCATACAAATCCGATGATTTTTGTTCTATTTCTTTATTAAAAAAAAAAAGTTGATGGGATTTTGATGGGGATTGCATTAAATCTGTATAATGCTTTAAGTAATATGGTCATTTTAACTATGTTGATTCTTCCAATCCAAGAACGTGGAATATCGTTCCATTTCTTTGTATTTTCTTCGATTTCTCTTACTAGGGTCTTGTAGTTTTCATTATATACGTCCTTCATATATTTCATTAGATTTATTCTTAGGTATTTTTTGTTGTTGCAATTCCAAAATGAATTATTTTTTTCTACTCTTTTTCTGACACTTCATTATTAGAATATAGGAACACTGGATTTTTCAATGTTGATTTTGAATCCAGAAACTTTACTGTATTTGCTTATTGTTTCTAGTAGTGTTCTTGTGGAGTCTTTAGGGTTTTCTATATAGAGAATCATGTCATCTGCAAATAGTGACAGTTTGACTTCTTCGTTTCCTATTTGGATGCCTTTTATACCTTTCTCTTGCCTGATTGCACTCTCTAGGACTTGCAATATTATATTGAATAACAGCGTCAATAGTGGACAGCCTTGCCTTGCTCCTGATCTTAGAAGGAAGGTTTTTAGTTTTTCACCATTAAGTATAATGTTGGCTGAGGGTTTGTCATAGATGGCCTTTATTATATTAAGGTACTTTCCTTCTATACCAATTCTGTTTAGAGTCTGATCATAAATGGATGCTGTATCTTGTCAAAGATTTTTTCTGCATCTATATGATCAAATGATTCTTTTATTAAAATTTGCTTATGTGGTGTATCACATTAATCGATTTGCATATGTCGAACCATCCGTATGCCCCTTGTATTATCCTTACCAGGTTTTGGTATCAGAGTAATTTTAGCCTCATAAAATGTGTTGGGAAGTATTGCCTCCTCTGATTTTTTGAAAGAGTTTGAGGAGAATAGGTATTAAATCTTCTTTGAATGTTTGGTAAAATTCACTGGTGAAGCCATCTAGTCCTAATTGCTGCTTTTTGATAGATTTTTGATATTCAATTACCATACTGCTGATCAGTCTATTTAGATTTTTTGGTTCTTCTCAATTCAGTCTAAGAAGGTTGTATTTTTCTAAGTACTGGTCCATTTCTTCTAGGTTATTTAATTTGGTGTTATATACTTTTTCATACTATACTTGTATGATGCTTTGTATTTATGTGATGTCTGTCATAATTTCCCGTTTCATCCCTGATTTTGTTTATTTGTGTCCTTTCTCTTTTTTTCTTTAGTGAGTCTAACCAGGGGTTTGTCCATTTTATTAACCTTCTCAAGGAACCAGCTCTTTGTTGCATTTATTTTTTCTATCATTTTTTCATTTTCAATTTCATTTATTAACAAAATTTTTTAAATGAAGAAGAGATTTTTTTGTTTTTCTCTGTCCATGACAAACTTTTACTTTTAAAGCATTTCTTATGTCCATTCTAGACCCAATTTCTATTTCTTTATTTATACTGGATGTTTATCAGGGAGTACACATGAGAAGTAGGTAAAACATTGTATTATTTATAATTATATTTCTTAGATACCATCTATCACTTTCCATTGCAATAACTGACTAAACAGAACTAACCAAGAAACATTTTTCCATTTTTGCTGAGTTACAATAACTGATATTTTAAAATTCAAATAATATATTTTCCTAAAATATTCCAATCGCAGAGTTATGTATGAGATGCTACAAAACATATGTGAGTTTGATTAACAGTTTTATGCATAAGCATAACACATAATTACCCAGATTTATCACTTTAAATTTCTTTGTGGCAGAAGGTTTGTATGAATATGAAAGTGTTCATATTTGTTCTTATTTGCTCAGTTTGAACCATGTCACATTGCAACTTGCAAAGCCATTTATTCTTTGTGCTAATTATCCAAAAGTGAGTTCAAAGTGATTTCCCATTTATCTAAGTGTACAAAATCAAAAACTTAATTGCTAAGTCAAAGTGCTAAGCAAAGACTCTAGATATCTTCAATTCCAACCCTCATGACTCTTAACACGATGACTATTTTATCAGGCCAAGGAAGTCTCTACTGCTTAAAGCAATCACTGAGCTCAAGGCAATAGAGTGTCTCATTATATAAACTGACAAGAGATTAAAATAATAAATAAATAAGACCTTGTCTTGGTCTGTTTGGGCTGCTGCTATCAGAGGATACCATAGATTGCCTTATAAATAATAGACATTTATTTCTCACAGTTCTGGAGACTGGGAAGTCCAAGATGAAGACACCAGCAGATTCGGTGTCTGGTAAAAGCCCACTTCTCACTGTATTTTCATATGGTAGGGGAGACCAGGGAGTTCTCTGGGATCTCTTTTATAAGGACACTAATCGCATTCATAAGGGCTCTGCCTCGATGACCTAATCACCTCCCAAAGGCCCCATATCCTGATACCATCACCTTGGAGATTAGATTTCAGCATATGAATTTTGGGGATAGACAAACATTCAGTCTAGAGCAGCCTTTTCCATGATATTCAGGGGGTAATGAGCTATACCATATCCTCAGAAGTCAGTACAAGAACAGGTGGAGCTGCCCATGGTGGCCACCCTTTCTGACCCAGAGCTCTGCTTGAATGAGCATAAGCTCTCCTTTCTCCATCATGTGGTCAAGAGATTGACTGTCTTCTCCCTTCTGGTAGCCACACCAATTTCTGTTCTCCTGAGGTAATTCCATTGGGTCGAAGCATTCAGAAGCAATTTGGACTTTCTGAGGTAGATATAGGAAGGGATTATATCACACCTGGCAGAGCAAGTTCAATTCCTCTTGCTAGTTCTCTCTTCCATGCCCCACTTGCTCATCTCACCACAGGAACACCACTTCCTGACCTGCCAAGCAGGGCTTTACCACCTCCCTTCTTCTGCTTCTCCCACCTTCTGCTCCAGGTTTTTGCCCTGTCCTTAGTATCTCAGCTGATTCTTATATAAAGCAGTCTAGCCCTATCAAAAGTCCAAACTTGTCCCCCATCACCTGCTCAACAAACTAAGGGCCCTCCATTTCTGGAACCCACCCTCCTTAGAGTCCAGTGAGGGATTACAATTAACACAACTACAAAAAAGGTTTTGTGTTCTCTCACGTCTATTTACCTGCCCTGGCTGTCTCACAGGATTCAGAGGTAATACATGTAAAACAATTTTTTTAGGTGTATAGTTCTACATACTTTTTCTCAGTGATTATTTATTCCAACACTCCCCACATTTTACAGATGATAACTGAAGCAGAGAGAGGTTAAATACTTGCCCAAATGGTTAGTGGTAAAGATTGACTTTAAACCTGGACTATCTTATCATTCCTTCCATTAATCTGAACAGACTCAGGTAATTCGTGGATTTCTGGAGGCTCTGCTTTCCCACATTCTAAGGCCTCTGGGAGGAACTCTAGTTATATGTTCACATAGTGAGGCATTTTTGTAAAATTTGCAGAAGTCGTGTCTTAGTTAGGGCTGCTATAACAAAGTATCATAGACTGGGTGGCTTAGACAATAAACACTTATTTCTCATAGTGCTGGAGACTGGGAAGTATAAGATTAAGGTGCAGGCCCATGTCTGGTAAGGGCCCACTTCCTGGTTTGCAGGCAGCTGTCTTCTAGTTGTAGTCTCACATGGTGGAGAGCAGAGAGAGGGAGCTCCCTTGGGGATTTTTATAAAGACACTAATCTCATAATGACAGCTCGACCCTCAAGACCTAACCACCTCCCAAAGGCTCCACCTCCTAATACCATCACTCCTTCATCTCCCTAAATTACCTCAATGAGAAGACAGTTACTCTGGCTAAGAGCCATGAGTCTTCTGGCATTTGAAACTGAGAATTAGGATTTCAACATATGAATGCAGATGGGGGACACTGAATCTTCGCAATCAAATAGTATAATTCCAATTAGCTAAGACCATTGTGTCTTCTCACTCCGACATACTCTTTATAACACTTTCCTTCCTGTAGGGTGTAGGATGGTGGTGGAGTGGCTGTGGACATTCTTAATAAATATTTACTTCAAATTGGATTTACTTCTAAATATTTATACTCTAATTGTAGATATTTTTCTTAATGAGAGCCCTCCCCCCCCGCGCCCGCGCGCGCGCGCGCGCGCGCGCACACACACACACACACACACACACACACGCACACACACACACACACTAAGATCTGTCTCCGTATCCTAGTTATGATCTCAAAAAGGAAAAAGAACAAATGTGATTGTAATTCATTGGGTGGAAACTAAATCAATTGACTTGTACCTGTTTGAGAAAGCATGACCCCTGAAGAGAATAGTCAGGCTCCAGACTAGAAAAGGAAGCATGGAAACCCAGAAGTGGGCCATGTTTACCCTACACTGGCTAAGAAACACATACAGACAGGATGAACAAGCCACCTCTCCTGATTCTATCCATACCACTTTTTTTTTATAACAATTCCTTCATCTCCCTAAATTCCCTCAATGAGAAGACAGTTACTCTGGCTAAGACCCATGACTTTTCTGGCATTTGAAACAGAATACTCCCCAGGCTGAAAAATTATTAAATTGGCATTCTGTCTCTTTTAAACATGGGCCAGCCCCTCCAGAGTACAATCAACACTGCAGCCAAGGACTAAGTTCAGGATCTGTGTCTACAAGGCTGAAGTCAACCTGGGCAGCCTGGTCTGGGCAGCCAGCCAAGCTCCCAAGGTATGCTCCTTTATCTCAATGTTACCACCTCCAAACTACAGCACTTTAGAGAAAAAGTGATATCCAGAAAACCAGATGGATCCTAAACTGTTTGTGAATTAGAATACCACAGCCATGCTACCTCCAGGCAGATTTTTCCCAAAGATTAATACGTTCCCAAAATGTATTCATACTTCCTTCTTGAGAAAAGAAAATCTCAAACTTTGTACAGGAAAATAAATTTTTCTACTTGGTTATCACTGAAGCAAAATCCTCTCTGCTATGGTTCTAAAGACTTTCTCTTTCCAATTTTCTACCCCTTAAGCCTACAACCCTCTCTTCTGATCACAGCTAGTATGCACCAGGCACTGAACATTTACTATTTGCAGTTCTACCAACTGCCTTGACAAGTTAGCATTATTGCTTACACAGATGAAGAAACTGAGTCTCATAAAGGATGGGTAACTTGTCCACAATTAGAAAGTCATTAGGTGGTAGAACCAAAATTAGAATGATGCTTTTCAAAGCACTCTGCCTCTCAAAATTGCCAGCATTTTCCAGACTACCTTAAATCCAGAGTAAATATTGGGATTTCAGTCCTACCATTTATACTTTTCAAAAAAATAAGAATGTATTTACAATAGGTGTTAGACACCCAGGAATTCACCTGTAACTAATTGGCTTGGCAAAAGAGCAAAGTCTCTTATAGAAATTTCTTATTAAAAATATATATATATTTAAAAATAATTATTGCAACTTCAAAGTCTCACAGGAGGAGGTCTTTTTTCAACTGAATATTCTTAGCTTCTCTGGATACCATGGAACCTCTGGAGTGCTGACAACATTCTCTACATTGATTGGTGTGTATGCTTATATAAGAATTCATTGAGTTGTGTACTTAAGACTTGTACCCTTTACTGTATATATATATTGTACCTCATTTAAAATAAAAAGCATGGTACAGGAGAGTGTACAGAAAATTTCCATTTGCATGAGGAGGAACAGGGAGACTTAAGTACATGCATGGATTGGCATATAATGTATCTGGAATGATACATAAAAAGCTGGGAACAATGATACATAAAAAGCTGGGTTGAGGCACTGAAGGAGGATGTAGGATGGATAGAGATCATTTTCATTGTATATCCTCTTGCATCAGGTGAATTTTTATCATATGAATGGTTTATCTACTTTAAAGATAAGTACGTAACTAACTTCAAGGGGAATAAAAAACACAAAAAAACACACAAAGTTCCCATAATGTACCAAAATCAGTCCAGTAAGTCAGTCTGCATTTGCAATGCTCAGAGGGAGTGCAATCATAAAGTGAAGATTTTTCAAATACAATATTCTATTTTTCCAGTATTAGGAGAAATGATAAGGATTTACAATCCTTCTCCTTTCCAGGTAGTTGTTATGACAATCAGCTAATGATGGGGAACAAGGTTGGTGGGTACATGGAAAAGGAACATCTAACTTATTCAGAGGTAAACATGTGTTGATAATTACCATGAATGAATAATTGTTGCTGAGTATGAATTTACATTTTTTTTGTCTTTCAACCCTTTTCTTTCCTTCTATTTTTATTCTTCTTCAGTATGTGCATGTCACACAAAGTAAAGATGAGAAATTCAGAGCAAACTCTGTTCAGATGACCAAATTTAAGAAACCATTGGGGTTAAGGAAACAATGACATGCATGAAAATTAGAAAAACAGATCAATCCATGGGTCTCAATTACAACCCTGTTCCTATACAACTTGCCCCTTTCCTCCCTAACTCCTGAGATGGTTTGTTCATTCCTTAGGAGGTGTTTGTGTGTGGCAGTTGTCATCCTGAAAAGGTTGAGTTCTTTGTCCCTTGTTATCTGCAGATTTCAGACCACTTTGCAAGAAAATGTGTGATTATTTAGATCTAAATGAGAAAAATGAAGAACAGAAGTTAAATGATAAGCACATGCTACCTCAGGAAAATAATTTCACAAGTAGAACAAGGGTAGTTTAAAAAAAAAACAACAACAACAACTTTTCTCCAAGCCTTTGTTTCCTCTTAGTTTTACCAGGTTCTACTATGGTGTGTCAAAAAAACTTTATACTCCAATTTGTTTCTAGGTAACTCTAGAGATAAGTTTACCATCTCCTAAAACAGGATTTCTCAACCTCAGCACTACTAATATTTTGGGCTGGACTATTCTTCATTGTGGGGGGACATACTGTGCATCCTAGGACGTTTAGCAGCATCCCAGGCCTCTACCCACTAAATGCCAGTAACACACCCTAGTCATGATAACCAAAAATGCCTCCAGACATTGTCAAATGGCTCCTGAAAGACAAAATTACCCCTGGTTGAGAACCACTGTTCTAAAGGCGGATATCTAGCCATCCTGAGAATAAAAGAACGAGGCTGGAGGCATCACTGTGCCCGACTTCAAATTATACTACAAAGCGTCAGTAATCAAAACAGCATGATATTGGCAGAAAAATAGACACACGGACCAGTGGAACAGAAACAAGAGTCCACAAGTAAACCCATATTTATATGGGCAAATAATTTTTGACAAAAAAAAGCATACACTGGAGAAGGGAAAGTCTCTTCAATAAATGGTGCTGGGAAAACTAGAACACCACCTGCAAAAGAATGAAACTAGACGGTTGTCTATCACCACACACCAAAATTAACTCAAAATGGATTAAAGATCTGAATATAAGACCTGAAACAATACAATGCATAGAAGAAAATGTAGGAACTAAACTTAAGAATCTTGGACATAAAGAGGATTTTATAAATTTGAACTAAAAAATAAGGGAAATAAAAGCAAAAATAAATGAATGGGACTACATCAAACTAAAAACCTTCTGCTCTGCAAAAGAAATTGTCAATAAGGTAAAGAGATAACCATCCAAATGAGAAAATATATTTGCAAGCAATACTTCTGATAAGGGCCTAATATCCAAATTATACAAAGAACTCATGCAACTACATAACAA
>NW_006440820.1:1369351-1374130 GCF_000325575.1 Pteropus alecto
GATACAGCCACTATGGAAAACAGTATGGAGCTGCCTCAAAAAACTAAGATTTGATCTACCATATGATCCAGCAATCTCTCTATTGGGGATTTACCCCAAAGACTTGAAAACGCATATCTGAAAAGATATTTGCACACTGATGTTCATAGCAGCAGTATTCACAGTGGCCAAGACATGGAAACAACTGAAATGTCCTGTAATAGATGATTGGCTAAAGAAGTTGTGGTACACATATACAAGGGAATATTACTCAGACATAAGAAGAGATGAAATACTGTCATTTGCGACAACATAGATGGACCTAGAGATAATCATGCGAAGCGAAAAGACCCAGACAGAAAAAGGTGAAAATCACATGATATCACTTATGTGTGGGATATAAACCTAAAAACAACAAATGAACAGGACGAACAAACAGAGACTCATGGACATGGACTATAGACTAGTGGTTACCAGATGGTAGAAGTGGGGAAGGGTAGGGGGAAGTAGATGGAGTAAAGGGAGTTAAATATGTGGTGACAGAGAGAAATCCAACTATGGGCGGTGAATATATAGTGTAAATATATATGCCTTACTGTTAAAATGTACAGCTGAAACTTATTGGATTTCGTTAACCAATGTCACCATAAAAAAAGAAATATTAATTTTAAAAAATAAAATAAAGGCAGATATCTAGAGGTATTTATTCTAGGAAATATTGGTGTCTCTTATTTCCAGAAAACAGACATGTTTACGCAGCAGTGCACATGTATACCTAGAGACTCTATCCTTACAAAGAATTTAACTGGTGTCTGTCGTTTATTTTGAAATATGTAAAAAATGATGGATCAATCAATAGATAGATGGATAGTATAAGATAAAACAAATACAGTAAAATGTTAATTATAGAATGTAGGTGGTAGGTATATGAATCTTCATTGTAGCATTCTTTCAACTTTTCTGTACGTTTGAAAATTTTTCATAATAAAATGTTAGGGGAAAAATTCATGCATCTTTGACTGTCACAGCTAGAAATCAACACGTTCATTTCACTTAATTATCTTAAAGTAAAAAGGAAAATATCTCACTGTCAGTACTAACAAGGATATTCTTTTTCCTCCAAAACAGTATTGTTAAATCTAAGTAATCTAATCATGTTTTAAAAAAACTACCTAATAGTTGTGGGGCAGTTCACAATAGTGAGTGAAGAAGGTGAAGGGGATTAAAAACTACAAACTGCCTATTATAGAATAAGTCACAGGGATGTAAGGCGCAGAGTAAGAAATAGAGTCAATAATATCATGACTATGTACAGTGACAGATGCGAACTAGACTTCTTGTGGTGATCACTTTGTAAGGTATATAAATGTTGATTCACTGTGTTGTACACTGGAAACTAATATAATATTGTATGTCAACTATAATTTAAAATAAAATTTTTGAAATTATAAATAAATAGCAGGGATTGACCAGAGCTGAAAGAGGACTCGGATTTACTAACTGTCCAGGAACAAGCATGCCCTGTATTTTTAAAGAAATGCTTTACATGAGAAGTCTTTTCCTAGTCTTCTATTTTCAAGGACACTGTCATTATTCTGAACATTTTATTTAAAAATAATCTTAAACACTATTTTCCCCCAAAGAGCTTCAGATATATTAAAATATTCTAATAAAATCAGATATATTGAAATATTCTAGTTAAATCAGATACATCACCTTCTGAAAAACCCCTCCTACCTTTATTTACAGTAACTGTTACCTTTAAGCACTTCATTAGACTGTAACTCAGCCAATGTTTATCAAAAGTACCATGTTGGGTACTTGTAGAGATTTATACCAATGTGAAATGGCTGTGCTGTTTTCATCCTAAGAATTTTAGAATCAGATGACTCCACAAGTACAGGCTAGGGAAGGGGTACCCAACCTCTAGGCCACAGACCGGTACTGGTCCATGGCCTGTTAGGAACCAGGCCACAAAGCAGGTGAGCGGCAGGCAAGTGAGTAAAGCTTCATCTGTATTTGCAGCAGCTCCACCTCAGCTCCACCTCAGATCACCACCTCAGCTCCACCTTAGATCATCAAGCATTAGATTCTCATAGGAGTACCGGTCCCTGGTGCCAAAAAGGTTAGGGACTCCTGGGCTAGGGTCTTTGAGTTTAGTATTTTACAAATTTTTTAAAAACAGGCGTGATATGAAAGATGCTCAAAATCATAAGTCATCAGAGAAACACAAATTAAAACCACAGTAAGATACTACTATACCCTCACTAGAATGTCTAAAATTCAAACACCCGATAATTTGAGATGTTAGCAAGGATGCGGCACAACAGGAATGCTCATGCATTGCTGGTAGGAATGCAAGATGGTACAGCCACTTTGGAAAACTGTGTTTCTTATAGAGTTAAACTTAACCTACCATACAACCCAGATATTTCACTGCTAGATGTTTACCTAAGATAAATGAAAATATATCTATACAAGGAACTGTGCACAAATGTCCATAGCAGCTTTAACATTAAAGCCAGAAATATTCTGTGTCTATCAACAGGTAAATAGATAAACTGTAGGTATGTTCATACAATGGAATACTACTTGGCAACAACAATGACCAAACTAGTAACACACACAGTGATTCATTTCAAAAGCATTATACTGAGGCAAGGATCCACATTTTGAGAACCACTGCTTTACTCCAATATGTACAAATTGTTCAATCGCATATAGCTAATCAGTTTTCATGATATAATTTCTCACTAATGAAACAGAAGTGACACTCCATTTTACTATGAGTATATAGTCTAAGAAGTAACTCTACAATTGGTTTTAGAATTATAAGAGAGTTTTGAGGTCAGTTACCACTTCCCAACTCTTTTTTAAAAATCTCCCAGTTCTGCTTTCTCCTTCGTTAAACCCAGAATGCTGAAAACAGAATTTTCATCAATTTAGGATCTTGCAGTTCTTCCAGTACTTTATCCAAAACACCAATTTTCATTTTATAACCTGACTCATATAAACAGCAGATTTGCAGATTTATCTGGATATTTGTAGTTTCCTTTTATTTCTACTCCTGCAGCTACCCCTCTCTTGCAGTTCTTCAAGACTTGGTTACCCCCATTCTCCTCCCCTGTCCCCCAGGTTGGGTCAATTCATTCCCAAATTAAAAGCACTTTCATCGATTTTTTTGTCACTTCTTCTCAGTCAATAAATAACCAAAACTGACAGGGTTTTTGATGTCGTTGTGATTTGATATGCGTCTCTAGCTATACAAATTCTGTTTCTACAGTTTTAAGCGCCTTGATTTTTCTAAATCTTTTCAGACTCTCCAGAAAACTTGATATCCATGTGCCGTTTTCCTGAGGTTTTACTGAATATTTACATAATATTCTCACATAATATGTTCTCAAGCATCCCTGACTAGGGGTGAGAGATTACAAATTAAATTACTACCAGCAGGCAGCTAAATCCTGACTTTACTACATCAGTTTCTCTTTTAAAAAAGAATCTATTACCAAAAAGTCTATCACAGTTTCATCTAAACTCCTAATTGACTCTTGCTTTACAGAAAACAAAATTACCTATATTCCTCTCAACCTAAAAATGAACAAGTAACAATCTGTTTCTCAGATATCATAAACCAGAAACTCTCCATTGTAGGGAAGGAAAATGTTTTCCTCAATCCTCTTAAGGTCTCTGGCTTGGTCTGAAAGACAGATTAACAGGAGAAAAGCATGCAAATTTATTTAATATAAATTTTACATGAGAAGGAACCTTCACAAGGAAATAAAGATCCAAAGAAACAAACCTGAGTATTTTTATTCTGGGTTTGAGGATCAAGGGGGTATGGAGGTAAGTGTAGAAAACTGGGGGAAACCAAGCAAGGCCTATTCATTAGGATTATCTTCAGAGGTAAAATGCTCCTTCCCTCTGGTAATAGGGAGGGCACTTCTCACAAGAGGATTTTATGACTTGTTTCAGGGGAGAAGGGTAGGAGAAAGGTCACAGTAACCTTCCTGCTTCTGCTGTTTTCATACTCCTTCAGCTTAAAATATTCAACATGCCAAAGTGCCATATTTTGGGGTAGTGTGCCCTGAACTCTATCACCAGTCTTTGTTAAAAATGAAGGCATTCATTCAAAAAGATGAATACTTTAAAATTTCCAATGTTAGCTGTAATCAATTATTATACTTCTGATGAAGAATTATGTTCCTTTCCTCAATATGAACAGTAAATGTGCAGCTATATTTCAGCTCCACAGCATTCATGGGCTTAACTTTTATTTATTTATTTGTTTGTTTGTTTGTTTAAATTAATTAATCTTTTTTAATTCACTCTTTTTATTTATTAATTTATTTTTTAAATTAATCTTTTCGTTAACAGGTTTCATCTTTTTACTCAGTTCCATGAAGAACATCCTAAACGCTATGAGACACAAGAGAATATTTTTTCTTCCAGTATTAAAAAAATGACAATTACAAATATTTTTAAGAAACTTCTATATTATCATCATAGTGATCTTTAGTAAAAATACATCTCTAAGTAATCATCTTGATTCTTGTAGTTACATTTGGAAATTGCTTCCTAACCATGACATTGTATATGGGTATTTAAAATGCCTCATAAAAGTCTACAGCCATATCACCCTGAACAAGCCCGATCTTGTCTGATCTTGGAAGCTAAGCAAGGCCGGGCCTGGTTAGTACTTGGATGGGAAACTATCTAGGAAGACCAGGTGCTGTAGGTGTAAAAAATTAAAAAAAAAAAAATAAAGGATTGCAAGCTGACAACGTCCTTGCACATCTG
>NW_006440820.1:1374236-1390007 GCF_000325575.1 Pteropus alecto
ATCAATCCTAATAGCCCAAACTAAAAAAATGGTAAAAGGAAAAATACCCAGAATTTATAAAACGTCCCAGAATTTTTCTTTAAATGGGAGAAAAAAATTTAAAAACACATGGAGCTTTCTGAAAGGTCTTTAACAAGCTACCTTGGGAGCTCGATTCAAAAATAGAAGTCAATATACTGAAACAGATGTTTCAGTGCAGCGCCAAAAATCTTTATAAATACAGCCATTTGGAAGGATGATCTTGGATCAGAAGTTTTATATCCTTGCCTATATTAGGTGCACATGCCTCATCTCAGTTGCCATAATTGTCTCTAATTTCCTCCTGAGTAGTGGTCATAACCACCCTGGCTTCTGTAGCCATAGTCTCTGGACTTTCCACATTCATACCCATATCCTCCAGGTCAACTGTCATACCTGCCACTCCCATATTCCTGGTCCCCACCACCTCTAGAGCAGCTGCGGCCATGCCCATGGGTCCCCCCAAAAGCACCCCCCTCTAGTTTTCCAGGCCAATTTGCCCACATGGTCCACATGGATCTGGCGATATCCAGAAACTCTCCATTTATGGTTCTCATGACATCTGAGGCATGTTCTGGATTGGTGAAGGTGATGAAGCCAAAACCCCAGGATTGCCGAGTCTTCCGGCCCTTGACAACGACCACCAGGCCCGAAGCTGCTGAAGTGATCTTCCAGAGCCTGCTCATCAGTGTTGAAGTTGAGGCCTCTAATGAAGAGCTTCCCTTCTTCAGAGGACATGGCAGGGAATTTAAGTCCTGGAAATTAAGACGTAAAAGGGCCAAAGGGACAACTACTGCTGAGGAGCCCAACGACTGAGCTGGGCTTAACTTTTTAAAAACAGGTTATATATTCACATGATTCAAAAATCAAAATAAAAGTGTGGATATTGAAAAGTCTCACTCTCAATGTAAAGTCTTTAACTTCATTTCCTCCCCCACCCCATACAACCACATTTACTTACTTCTAATCTATCTTTTCCTTTTCCTAATACATCCAAAACAATATGAATATATTATATATCTCCACTCCTTTCAGAAAAGGTAGCATTCAACTGCTCTTTACCTTGCTTTTCAGATTTAATAATGAAGCCTGCTGATTTTTTATTTCAGTACATAAAGCATTTTTATAGCTAAATAGTATTCCACTGTGTGACTATATCAAATTTATTTAATTAGTCACTGATTAATAGACGCGGGTTGTTTCCAAGCTTCTAGTATTATAAACAATGCTGTAATAAATAATCTTATACGTATGTAAAGACAATTTAATAGTGATTATCTTATTTCTGAGAAATAATATTATGGATTTGTTTTCATTATACTTTTCTCCATTTCTAAATTTACAATTACAGTAGTCCCTCTTTATCCATTGTTTTGCTTTCCATAGTTTCAGTTATCCATGGTCAACCATATTCTGAAAGTATTAACTGGAAAATTCCAGAAATAAACAATCCATGTTTTAAATTGTACACTGTTCTAAGTAGCATAATGAAATCTGGTACCCTCCTGCTCTGTCTCACCCGGGACATAAATCATTCCTTTGTCCAGCATCTCTATGCTGTATACACTCCCCGCCCATTAGTCACTTAATAGCCATCTCTGTTATCAGATCAACTGCATGGTATCGCAGTACTTGTATTCAACTAACCCTAATTTTACTTAATGGCCCCAAAACACAAGAGTAGTGATGCTGACAATTCGGATATTCCAAAGAGAAGCCATAAAGTGCTTCTTTTAAGTGAAAAAGTACGTACATAGAAAAAAAACCATAATATATACAGATAGGGTTCAGTACTATCTGTAGTTTCAAGTGTCTACTGGGGGTCTTAGAACATATCCCTTGTGGATAAGGGGGAACATGCATTATTTTTATAAGGAAAAACAAATTTTATTATTTTTTACAGGACATACTTTTAAAGTATCTAACTCTTTTTGCAAACAATAGTTTTTAGTTAGAATTCTTAGAGATGCTGAAAGCTGGCAGTCTAATCAGTATCTTGGCATATAGAGCAAATTTAAAACAGCGGATCCAGTCATCTAAAAGCAGCTTTATGGGAGTTCACTAGGTCTCAAACGGCACATTCCCACTCTCATAACTTCCCCTCCAAAAACAAAATATCACCACTAAGCACAATGAGAAATCACTACCTACGATGAAGGACAAAGGAAACTCCAAAATGGTTTGCACATATCTCATGCTACCTAGTGACATTTTGTGGTACTTATTAATTCCCCTAATCTTAGTATACTTGCTGCTTGCCCTTGACACAAAACCATCCTTAAATAAGTTAATACCCCCTGCCGCCACCCAAAACCAATATATTTAAGAAGAGGTAGCTCATCTCTCTCTCTTTTTAAAAAAATTATATTTAGATATTTGCTAAACAAACCAAAAGCATTCTTGAGGATAAATTAAACCAAGGCACCAATATCACTCCATAACAGGCCTTAACATTGCTAAATCATTTCTTCTTGTTCTATTTTTTAGATAGTACTTTATACTTACAACTACCCTTTGTTTTATAGTGTGACGATTTTAATGGATTGCGACCAGTAGTAGACTTCGTTTTCCTATACTTGTTTCCCTTACAAAAAACATAGTAAGGTTCCTTGAGTTTAACAGTCAAAAGAAACAGAAAGGACATTCTCTTTTGGTTCTGAATTATCTGATACATTATACATACTGGAAAATTCCTAATTCTGGAAAGCTCCTTTTCTTGGGTGCCTCCTCATCCTTAACTTTTCACTTGTTTTACGTTGTAATAATTTTTTAATTACAACAAAACATTGACCCACTCAATATTCACTGAGAATCAACAATGTTAGGTGCCATTCTCAAAAAAGAGAAAAGTTCAGGTAAGAACTTGGATGAAAAAAAAAAAAGAAAAGAAAAACAAAGAAAAAATAAATAAAAATTAAAAAAAAAGAATTTGGATGAAACTGCCATTATTTTTCACCAAGTAAAAGAAAAATAAATATATTTTATGATAAAAATGGACCAAGGAATACTATTCAGCGATAAAAAGAAATGAAATTTTGATATATGCTATACAACATGAATGGACCTTGAAAACTTTTTGCTTAATGAAATAAGAAACAGGACAAATATTGTATGATATCACTTATATGATGTACGTAGAATAAGAAATTCGTAGAGACAAAGCAGGATAGAGATTACTAGAAGTTGAGAAAGATGGGGAAGGGGAAGGGGAAGTTATTGTTCAGTGAGTACAGAGTTTATGTTGGGGATGATAAAAAAGTTTTGGGTACAGACAGTGGTGATGGGTATATAACATTGTGGGTGTAGTTAATGCCTCTGAATCATACATTTGCAAATGATTAAAATGATAACTACGATGTCATGTATATTATACCACAATAAAAATATCAATTAAAAAAAAGGGCAAGGAAAAAAGTGGATCAGGACTTCTGGTCCAGTGGGAAAGACTAATGCACTCTCCAACACTCCATCTCATAAGATCCAAATTGCATTGATATGACAGAAATTATACTTTTAAAAAAGAATAAATAACAATGCTAGGCATAACAAGAAGTTCAAAACTTACAGGAGAAAAATGATGAAACTCTTCTAAAAGACCAAAAGTAGAATTGAAATAATGGAAAGACATGTATTTGGGAATAGGTAGACCTAACATCCTAAAGGATGTCAATTAATTCGAAGGTAGTATATACAATTAATGCTCCCAATAAAAATATCAGATTTTTTGTTTCCTAGAGTTGATTATGAAGTACTTTAGGGAGAACAAGCAAGAATAACCGAGAAACACCAGAAAAGGTTGACAATGATGAGGGCTAGTCCTATAAATATTAAAACATTAGATAACCCAAAGTAGTAAAGATCTACAAATTCATACTGACATAGTGATTAAAAAATTAATAAATGGGGATAAGACAAACTTCTGTGCATTATTCCATTTAATGTATGTAAATACTCCTCCCTCGAGGAAGTAGAGTCTAAATTCACACTCCTTAAGTGTGGGCTGCGCATAGTGACTCCCTTCCAAAGAGGACAAATACGGAAAGCAAGGGGGGAAAGAGAGTAACAACAGTGAATAGATCTGACAAATGCTACCTCAGCCAAGTAATCAAGGTCAACATCAACAGTGATCATGTTAATAATATATGCCCTCGATATGCGGTAATAAAAATGGCACTTTACCTCTGTGGTCTTCCTCCCAAAAGTTCATAACCCCAGGCTAATCATAAACAAAACAGATAAATGCCCCAATAGAGGGGCATTCTAAAATAGAGCTGACCAGTACCCTTCAAAACTGTCAAGCTCATCAAAAACAAGGAAAGTCTGAGAAACTGTAACACCATGAAGAGTCTAAGGAGACATGATGACTAAATTCAATGTGTGATCCTGGATAGGATCCTGGCATGAAAAAAGGATATTAGGTAAAAACTAAAGAGATCTAAATGAAGTATTCACTTTACTTAATAATAACATATCAGTAATGGTTCATTAATTCTAACAAATGTACCATACTAAAGTAGGATGTTAGTAATAGAGGAAACTGGGTGTGGGGTATATGGGAATGCGCTCTATAGAGTACTAATTTGTACTAATTTTCATCCTTACCATCACTGTTAAGAATTCTTATCTAATTCCACCCTTCTTCCCCAATAACAATTTTTATTATTTTCTAATTCCACCCTTCTTCCCCAATAACAATTTTTATTATTTTCAGACTTTCAATTTTTTGAAAATTGGCTGAGTAGAAATATGACATAAATAGTCGTTTTAACTTGCATTTCCATGGTTGCTGGTGAGGTCAATTATCTTTTCCTGTTCCTTGACCATCAGGCCTTCCTCTTCTGTGTATTCATGTTTTTACTTTGACCAGGTTCCTATTTAATAAATTGTGTCTTGTCTTTTACATTTGATTTGTAATTCTTTATCTAGTTTAGAATATCTGTATATTACATATGTGTCAAATGTCTTTTTATTAAAACCTTTTCAGTAGTGTACTTTGTGACACCAAACTCCTAAATATTGATGTAGTTAAATTTATAGTATGTACATTCTGTTGCTCCTTTGAGAGACCCATTCTACTGAAATAATAAAGCATTTTCCTATATTTCCATCAGAAAAAAAGTAAAGCTTATTTAAAAAAAAAAACATACTATAAAGTCTCCATTGGCACATGAGCAGAATATCCAGAAATGAACAAATCTGCATGTTAATTTGACATATAATAAAGGTGGCATCTCAATACAGTTGAAGAAAGATGGACCTTTAATAAATGGTACTGAGGTAATTTGTTCTATATAGGAAAAGATAGACAGGATCTGATAAATTCCAAATAGATTTAAAAGTAAAAAATTAAATCATACATGTCTAGAAGAGATCATATACGAATTTTTCTATAATTTTAGAAGTATAAAAAAAATTCCTTATTAGGACTCAAAATCCAGAAGAAAATATTGCTAAATTTGACCACATAAAATTTTTTTAAAAAATCTGCATGCCATTAACTGAGGAAAAAGACAAATGGTAAATAAGAAAAGGTATTTGCAACTTATATCATGGATAAAGGTTTAATTTCCTTTAAGTATCTGTTTAAAACTAGAGAAAAGGCTATCTGCTCCCATAGAAATATGAGAAATGTACACACGTCAAAAAAATTGCAAATGGTCCTTAAACATATGAAAAGATGCTCAACTTGGGTAGTAATATAAAATGCAAATTAAGTTCCACAAGGAAACTATTTCTCCTCTATCAGACTAGCAAAATCTAAAAGTTTGACAGCACATTGGCTGGAGCCTCCTGTATGAAGTTGATTAAGAAGCAGTTAAAATCCACTTCCTGGTTTCATTCCAGAGCTCAATATTTCACCATTAAGTATGATGTAGACTTTTTATAGATATCTTTTATCACACTGAGGAAGTTCCCTTTGTAGTTTATTGAGTCTATATTTTTATGATAATTGTCTAATTTCATTAAATGCTTTTTCTGCTCCCAATGAAATGATCATGTAATTTTTCCCTTTATTTTGTTGAAGTGAAATATATTGACTTATTTTCAAATGTTAAGCCTATCTTGCATTCCTGAAATAAATGCCAGTTGGTCATGATATATTGTCCAGTTCTACATATTGCTGGGTCTGATTTGTAACACTTTTTCTAGAATTTTGGAGTCCATGTTCATAGGAGGTATTAGACTTTAATTTTTCCTCTTGTAATGTCCTTGTTAGGTTTTGGTATTAAAGTTATGATGACCTCATAAAATAAGTTTGGAAGTGTTTTTGCTGTTTCTGTTCTTTGGAAAAGTTTGAGTGAGACAGTATTTCAGTATGTCTGAAAGAATTCACCATCGAAGCCATCAGGGTCAGGAGTTTTCATTATGGGATGCTTTAAATTGTGGATTTGACTTAATATTTATAAGAATCTTCAGCTTTTATTTAGAGTCTCTATACCTTCTTGAGCAAATTTTAGTGAATTGTGCTTTTTGAAAACTTTACCCATTTCATCCAGATTTACATATCCTGCCTTTCTTATAACTGTATCTAAAAAGTAACCAAATAGTTGATCAGGAAATGTTCTTTTTCCTAAAAGAATTCAAGTTTTTTAAATAATTTGCTCAAGAACAAATAATTAACTTAGAACATCACTATCTTGTAACTCCAAATGAAATCATGGATCTAGGCCATCATTAGTGGCTGCTTAAAACATTAAGCGGCCCTTTTTTCCCCTCACCTGAACAGACCCGCTGGCAGGAAAAGTCCAAGAATGTTCTTTGAAGAAATTGGCCCTAATGAAGGTATAAAGATCTGAGAAAGCAGAAGTGGTACTCTCGCAGGGACAGGGAATAGAAAATAGAAAATGGGTTCAATCCCTTTAGCTCTCCACTAAGTCCCCCATCCAGGTGCACTTGCCTACTACTCCCTGACCCCCACCTATCTACAAGGAAGGCCTCCTGCTGCTACCTCTCCCACTGAAACTGTGCCTAGTCCTCCTCTTCAAAGAAGCCATTTGTCAGGAAAGCAGACCTGCAGGACTGCAAAGAAAATTCACTCCAGCTATCTACATTAACCAAAGCAATCCTTTTATTCACAAATATAAACTGAAAGCCAAGAGTTGCCAGATCTTTGAGAAAAACCAATCCCACAAAGAAAAGTAAAACACAATAAGTAAAATACAGATTGCAATTAAAAAAAAAAAAAACCAGAGATACAAAAAGAGGTCTTAGAAAATGAATGAATAAATATAATATTGACCTAAATATTTTAACAGGCTGATTAAAAAAAAAAAAATACCTACAGCCTAAAAGGCCAAACTGATGGGCTATAATACAAAGCAAAAAAAAAACATGGAAAATATTAAAAAGTTATACTGTTGTAGGAAGCAACATCCAACGGAGGAAATTTGGACACTCAGACAGCTTTGTTAGAGGAAGGAGAGTTTATTAGGCAGGCGGAGCGTGTGAGGTAAAAGGCACAAGCTCATTCTGGTTAGATTTCTTACAGCTTATATACCCCAGTACTGTTCCATGCAAGGGGCGTGTGATTCCTTTGTCTGAAGGTATATGTGCACTTTCTAACTCAGGATGGGAGGGGGAGTTTCAGGTGGGGGCTGTAAGGGGGAAGTCGTGAACCACCAGTCCTATCTATTTATGGATCATTAGGTGTGGCAAGAGTTTCCAGAAGGCCATTTAAAGATCTATAGGGCGTGGTTAATCTACAGCGGAATGAGTAGGTCATTTCTGCAAGTCCTTTCCTTTGTATTTTTCGGATGCCTCCTCTGTTAATACAGGAAAAAACCTAGGCGCTCCAACATCTAACTAATCAGTGTTCCATAAGCAGAGGATAGATACTATGTCAGAGAATAAATAATCAAAATTATTATTAAAATACAACTTGCTAAAAACATTGCGGGGGTATGTCGAAAGGACACAGGAGCCAACAGGAAGTGCTCCCAATGGACAAAGTTGGAAAAATTAGAGCAAAAAAATAAAGTAGTATTGGATTATAGCTCAAAGCATAAATCTCCTTAGGTCCTTGATATAATGATTAAATAAATTAATTAATAGGAGAGAAAACACATATATCCTGTGCAGAATTCCAAGTAATTTATGTAGATACTCCATATTAAAGGAAGGGTAGCATAATTTCTCTCTCCTTAAGCATGGGCTGTACATACTAACTTCCTTCCGAAAGTCCAATAATGGAATGTGGAGAGAAAGATTAACTTTACAGGGGAGAAATCTAACAAACACTAGCTTAGCCAGGTGATCAGGCTCAACATCAACGTCAACAATGGTAAGTCATGTTAATATTATGTACCCTTGACATGATGTAATGTGATAAAAATGGCCCTTTACCTCTGTGATCTTCTTCCTCAAAGCCCGTAACTCTAGTCTAATCATAAAAATACATCATAAAAATTCCAATAGAGGGGGGCATTCTACAATATACCTAACCAGTCTTCCTCAAAACTGTTAAGGTCATCAAAAACAAAACAAGTCTGAGAAGCTGTACACCAAGAGGGGTCTAAGAGGACATGACAACTGTCACATGGTATCCTGGATGGGATCCTGGATTAAAAAAATCTGAATAAAGTATAGACTTTAGTTAATAATAATGTATCAGTACTGGTTCATAACTATAACAAATGTACCAAGTTAATGAAAAATGTTAATAATAGAGGAAACTGTGTGTAAGTCTGGGGGAGATATGAGAACTCTCTATACTATCTGCTGAATTTCTCTGTAAACCTAAAATTGTTCTAAAAAATAAAGTCTATTAAAAAAGTATAATTTGCTTGAGGCAAGAACAGGAATCTTAAGAACCTAAAGAATGCTGAATATAATAAAAGAAAAAGATTTTGTTTCATTTCCATGATTCTGAATTCTTTCCTATCATACTTTACTGAGCACTTATTTGGGGGCTCTCAATCTCACAATCTAGGGAGAGCTTAGACTCTCCCACTGGATTTGGATTTTAAATATTAGCTATATGTAACTTCTATGTAATGACAAGAACATACAGCAAAATGACACTAACTTGCATTTTTAAAGTTCTCTAATTCAGTTTTGAAAAACTCGCATTTAGAGAGAAATTTACGAAATTTCAAAACACCAAGGTAATAGAAAAAAATCTACAAGGTTTTCGAAGAAAAAAGTTATACAGAAAGGTTAAAAAATCAGACTGGTATCATACAAGACCGGGTACAAGAATACAATGGAGCACCGTCTTCAGAATTCTAAGGGGAAAGTATTGTCAATATTGAATTGTATGAGAACAAAAGATATTTTAAGCATACAAGAACTCGGCAAGTTTATCTCCCATACCTACAAGAATTACTCAGGAAAATAGTTCAACCAAAAATGTAAGTAACCCAAGAAAGAACACGAGATATATATATTAAAAAAAAAAAAAAACAGTAGATACTGAGTCTGTCCCAGCT
Organism: Pteropus alecto; assembly: GCF_000325575.1. Taxonomy (NCBI): domain Eukaryota; kingdom Metazoa; phylum Chordata; class Mammalia; order Chiroptera; family Pteropodidae; genus Pteropus; species Pteropus alecto. The sequence goes on from NW_006440820.1 coordinate 1,383,683, forward strand.
TGGGGATAGGGACAGGAAGATTAGAAAGAAAATTAAGAGGCTTTATTACATCTTGAGGCTTGGAGACTCCTTCACTGAATGGTGATGTTTTATAAACATTTTCTTTTCTAGAGCTCTAATCCCACTACTTCATTCTAAATAGAATGATGTTGATATAAAATCAAATCGTGAATTCTGTTCAGTTCACCTTTTGAGGTGTGAGTACTATTTAGATTTATTTTTACCATCTTATTTTATACTTCCTATTCACTCTGCTTTCTCTGTGCTGCTTCTTTTCCTCCCTTCATTTAGATTTTGCATTGCTTATTTGTATGTTTGAAATGTATCTGTTCACAACCAATAGTAATTCATTTAGGGATTGCTCTTAAATTTTAATATGCATTCAACTTAAATGTGGTTAATATGTTTTGAAACAATACAAGGATTCTGTTACAAATCCAAATATTTCAGTTCTACATTTATTGCCCTTCCACCCCCAAGAGTGCATAACTATTGTTTTATACATGCAGTGCTGGCTTAGATTTACTGTAGTGGAGACTAATGTCCCACTGAGAACCCTATTAGGCCAGTATACCCACTGCCTAGCTGTAGTATTAGCTGCTGATGGCTGACAGTTGCACCATTTTCATGATAATTACTCTAAGTAGCTTGGTGCCCTCCTGGCTGGGAGGTTATCCACCCCAACCCCTAGGGGTAGATTGTAGCTAGTATTTCATACAGAGAGACAAAAAGCCAGCTCCCTTGCCACAAGGAGGGACAACTCAGTGGTGCCAGTATTAGTTTTTTATTGCTGCTGTAACAAATTATCACAAATATACTGGCTTAAGACAACACAAATTTATTATCTTACAGGTGTGGAGGTAAGAAATCCAACATGAGTCTCACTGGGCTAAAATCAAGTAGTCGGCAGGTCTATGTTCCCTTCTGGACATAATAGGAGAGTCTGTTTTCTTGCCTTTTCCAGCTTCAAGAGGCTGCTAGCATTCCTTGGCTCATGGCCCCCTTCCTCCATCTTCAAAGCCACAACATAACCTCTGTCTGATCATTCTTCCATAGTCACAGCTCTATCTCTCACGTTCTCTTCTGCCTCCCTCTTCCTCTTTAAAGGACTCTTGTGATTACACTGGGCCCACCAAGATACTCAAGAATAATCTCTTTGAGACTGGTTGATTAGCAACTTTTAATTCCAACTACAACCTTCATTCTCCATTTGCCATATAACCTAATGTACTCACAGGTTCGGGGAATTATAATGTGAACATCTTTGGGGAGCTATTATTCTGCTAGGCACAGTGCCTTTCATGCTCCAGAGCTATTCGCAGAATCAGGCTAAAGCTAGATTCCAGCTGAACTCACATAAAGGGATCTATAAAAGTTGTGTTCTTATTCAACAGTAAATATTTGTCATAGTAATGTATAAAACTTTTTAAGAATTTAATAAATTGTTACAAGGATGTAAAAAGATATGCTAAATCCTTATCTACCATAATAGGAAGTCAAGTCATTTATCCTAATAGAAAGTCTTCGTGGTTGGAGTAAACACCAAGAGAAACAACCAATATAGCTGATACTCCTCTGGGGAAAAAGCCACTAAGTTGGAGAAAGGTAGAGCAGAGGAGTGTTCCTTTTATTAGAAGCCTTATCTGTAGTCAAATACTATTTGACTTCTTGAACTATGTATATTATTTTGACAAAAACAAAAAATAAATTCAGTGAATGAAGGAAAGAAGTTAAAAAGAAAAAGGCCCCCAAAATAGCAATAATCTATTAATTTTAAATTCCTATTCCTCATTCTAAAAAAATAAATAACTTTTGCTAACTACAAATTAACATGTACTCACTATGAAGACTTTAGATGACATAAAAATGTTGAAAATACATGAAAAATCTTATATATCATACTCTCAGAGATAGCCTCTATGAACATCCACGTGCATATTTATGCTCACCTATGTAGTTTTTCAAAATAGTGAGATCACACTGTTTGTAACCTGATTTTATCACTAAAATGTGGATCTCTCGAGATCAATTTATATAGCTCTATATTCCTCTTAATAATTGCATAGAATTCTATCATTTGAATGTACCATTAAAAGTAATAGTAATTTAACAAAAATCAGAAGGCCAGAGGGTAGCCAGGGAAAAGGTATGCTTATTTTCTCATCTTTAATTACAGGGAGCTAGCAGATATTATCTAAAGTTGGTAAATAAGGACAGAAAAGTAGAATATTTAAAGTAATAAAGGTGTCTACTAGAAAATCTACAAATTTATTACAAGAAAAAAGGGTGGGGGAAAAAATAAATAATAATTTTAAAAAAGGACAGGGAAGAGTGGATGTGCACAAAATTCCTTACCTTTCTGAGTGGACATTCAATATACAATAAAAATAATCTGAATATAGCTATATTAAAATATATATTAAAAGAACGATTAATAATGGTTTTCTCATAAAAGGGGATGAGGGTGGGCACTTATGTTCTTTCTGTGATCAAAAATGTACCTACTATTATAAAAGATATTCCTAAAATGTAACTGAAAACAGCTATTTATAAAACAGTACATAAACTATGACTCCATTTTTATACAAAGTACACATAGTATGTGTGTTCATACACAGGTAGAAAAAACCCCAAAGGCCATGTACCAAAATATGAACCATAATTATCTCTAAATACATCATATCATAAACATTCTGTATATTCTTTATGCTAATATATTTTTCTACAATTAATATATTTCATTCATATTGCATATTAAAAATCATCTTTTCTTGTGAAGGGGACTAGAGGGCTATAAGAACAAAAATTAAAAATCAGTCAAAATGTCCTTATATATCTTCCAAAGCCTAGACTACAAAATAACTATATTCTATATACCCAAGCTTTAATACATCTTGCAGTCTTTTCATTCCAACCAAGCCCCACACCAAGTCCTTTCTGATGGAGCCTGATTCACTGAACTGCTGCACAGAGGTTTCCTATAGGTTGACACCAAGTTTAGCACAATGATATGCTTATCACAAGTGCCTCCACTCATTCATATTAACTGAATACCTACCATGAGTAAAGCATTACACAGCATGTGTCACAAGTTAGCAACTAACACATAAAACTAACTCCTTCAAATAGTGTACAACCTATTGGGGAAATGGTACAGACATGAAGCAGAACAAGGCGTTCTAACAGAGAGGAGACAGTATGAAGAGCACTGATAATATTTTGCATTTTATACAAATATTTTCAAACGAATCAACAGATATGTGGAAATGTACAGGCAAAAATAAAGTGCTATCATTTTAAATTTTCATTCATGTTTGGACTCAAAGTAGTTATTCCTATGACTCATTTGCACTAAATCATATGCCAGGTTCTTCTATATTATTATATAACTTTTCATATAAGAATATTTTAGTCTCTATTTGAAGGCAGATATTTCTGTGCCCCCCTCCACTTGCCCAGTGTATCATGCACAGGACACTATAAATATTTCCAAAATGAATTGGGCCAACTACTAGAGCTCCCCACAGTAGCCTGCCCCACTGTATCAGATGAAAGCATCATGCAGATATGGTGCAGAGAAGCACAGCCAAGGTTCTACCTAATGTAGAATATTTTTCCCTTTTAACTCCACAGCAATGAATAGCTTGCAAGGCAGTAGAGAAAAGCTCAAAGAAGAAAAAACAAGTATTTATAAGCAAAATTATTTCATATTAAGAAAGTCTGTTTTATTTAGCATTATATCTGAGGCACTAATGAGAGTAAAGAAAAAAAAATGAAGATCAATCCCACATTCAATTTTAAGGAGTCTTACGATAAGGAAAGCACACAGATTATAACCAATCTTGAAAGTATCAAATGTCTTATTTTGACAATACACAAAATATACTAAGAGGACTTCCTATCAAAAGGAGACAATCTGAATATCTGCAGTCTTTCCAGTCTGAAGACTCCAACACATGTTGTTCTGATGTTTTTCCTAGTTTTCCAATCTAGAACTCTTTGGACAAAACAAATACAGAAAGCTTTTCTGGGCAAAGGAGCCTTGGAGGGAGTGTGATGGCGGCCCTGAGAATCAAGTCAAATGGCCTAGTGTTCAATCGACATAATGCTACCAAAAATGTGAAAGCCTTAGCACTTACATCTCAGACTAGATCAAGAAGACAATTCTCTTTAAGCTACAATTTCATGATTATATAGAAAACTCACTGTTTTTCAGGCAGTAAATTCATACTATACTACTAAGTATTTTAAGGTGATTTCTACCTCATTGTGAAGAAAGGGATAAAATAATAATTAGAATTTTTAGAAATGGGAAGAGAGGCTCACTCAAAGTTAGTAAAATGAATCAGTGACCCAACTATGTGTATCCTCAAAATAATTAGTTCTGCTCAGGCTGCCACGATAAATAAATTAATAAAAAAATTAAAAACTTATATACAAAGAAGATACATTTTTACAACTACAGACATCGAAAAAAGAAAAAGAGCTTTAAACATGTAATATAGTTCCTTAGAAGAGCCTTCCTTAAAACTGTTCACTACAGTTATTATATAAGCAAAGTACAAATTGCAGGGAAAAACAACCTAAAAATTGGTATTAAATCTCTTTAATATCTTTAATAATTCTACTATTTCTAAATCCTTCCACAAAAGGGCATTACAGCTCTTCAGTTAATTGTAAACATATCTTTAAAAACAAGTCAGTCCTAAACAAGCTGTAATACAAACTTTTAATTATCAGCACTATACTATAAAGCACTATGAAGAACATCTGATTTAAATAAATGAAAGCTATATTTTGCTCAGGAATACTATTGTACACATACCATATAGGTTGTTTTACAGCAGATAATAGTTTGCCAAACTTCAGATGCCAAGAAACTAAATTGTGAGTTTGATATTGTTCAGCTAGTTGTTTCTCATCGCCCTGGAGTCTGGCAGCGTGTAATGTTGAGAGCCCACCTTGTCGCCACCACTTTTCTTTTCACAGATGACTCCACTGTGGTAGAATATTCATATCCTTAAGATGCAAGGCCTAGCAAAAAGCCTCCCACAAATCCACTGGATATCACAATGTTCTGTTTGACAAATTCTGTTGCCTGAAACATAAAGTTAAGTTTAAACAAAAATACTCTTAATTATGCTACAAAATGATAGAACCTCAAAAACATTATCCTAAGTAAAATAAGACAGACAAAAAAGGACAAATGTTGTGTGATTCCACTTACATGAACAGTCAAAGCCACTGAGACAGTAAATAGAAGACAGGTTACCAAGGGTTGGGGAGAGGGGGTTAACTGTGGGAGTTACTACTTAATGGTTAGCGTTTCTGTTTGGGATGATGAAAAAGCTCTGAAAAAGGATGGTGGTGACAGTTGCACGAAAGTGTGAACATACTATTTGCGAATGAATTGTACATTTAAAAATAGTTAAAATATTAAGTTTTGTTATGTATATTTTACCACAGTAAGAAAAACAAAATAAAAAATTTAAAAATACTCTTAATTATTGAATCTGGAATGTTTTCAGTAGTTTTCCTCAATTCAATAAATACTGAGCAAAAATTCTTAAGTACCTACTATAGCAGGTGCCAACCACCACACAAGATGCCAGGGCTGTCCATTATAAACTAAAGAGCCTAGTGTCCCCAGCCAAGCCCAGTAAGCTTCTTGGCTATTGAGATTATAGGTATACTTAACAGATACTGAGTGCCTACTCTGTGCCAATCATTGTTATAGGCCCCAAAGCTATAGTCAAGCAATAATCTCAAAGAAAAAAAAAATCTACTTATAGCACATGCATAAATGGTCCGTTCAGCAAGTTATTAATACAGATTATGTAATAAATTTTCACAGCATGCACAATGATATTTACAATCCACTTAGCCAATAAGAAAAATGTACATAATCAAAAAAAATACATCAATAAAAATGTTTAATCCAAATAAAATCACGAAGCAATTAGACAAAGCCAAACTGTAAGATATTCTTCTGACTAGATGCTCCACAAACGTGTCATGAAAGACAGAAAAACAAAACAAAACCCAGATGAAGTGATTGTTCAAGATTAAAGGAGATTTCAAAAACATGAGAACCAAATGCAGTAAATAATTCTCGATTAAGAAAAAAAGGTATCAAATGTATTTTGTGAAAACTGAAGAGGAGGTAAAACTTCCCAACTCATTTTATGAGGTCAATATTACTCTGATACCAAAACCTGGTAAAGATAACACAAAAAAAGAAAACTACACATCAATATCTCTCATGAACACAGATGCAAAAATCCTAAATAAGATACTAGTGAACTGAATACAGCAACATATTAAA
>NW_006440820.1:1390522-1410370 GCF_000325575.1 Pteropus alecto
TGCCTTTTGCAATTGCAACAGAAAGAATAAAATACCTAGGAATAAATCTAATGAAACATGTGAAGGACATGTAATGAAAATTACAAGACCCTATTAAAAGAAATTGAAGAAGATACAAAGAAATGGAAAGATATTCCATGTTCTTAGATTGGAAGGATCAACATAGTTAAAATGCTTTATTACCTAAAGCATTATACAGATTTAATGCAATCCCCATCAAAATCCCATTGGCCTTCTTTAAAGAAATAGAACAAAAAAACATAAGATTTGTATGGAAGCATGAAAGACCCCAAAATGCCAAAGGCATCTTGCAAAAAAAAGAATCAGGCTGGAGGGCATCACTCTGCCCGACTTCAAATTTTACTACAAAGCAACAGTAATCAAAATGGCATGGTATTGGCAGCAAAACAGACACACAGACCAGTGAAACAGAATCGAGAGTCCAGAAGTAAACCCATATTTATATGGGCAAATAATTTTTGACAAAAAAGCCAAAAACATACAGTGGACAAAAGAAAACATCTTCAATAAATGGTGCTGGCAAAACTGAAAAGCCACCTACAAAAGAATGAAACTATACTGTTGTCTGTCACCACACACTGAAATTAACTCAAAATAGATTAAAGACCTAAATATAAAACCTGAAACAATAAAATTCATAGAAGAAAACATAGAAACTAAACTCAAGGACCTTGGACTTAAAGAAGATATTATGAATTGGACCTCAAAAGCAAAGGAAGTAAAAGCTAAAATAGATGAAGAATGGGACTACATCAAACTAAAAAGCTTCTGCTCAGCAAAAAAAATTGTCAACAAGGTAAAGAGACAACCATCAGAATGGGAAAATATATTTGTAAGTAATGCCTCTGATAAGGGCCTAATATCCAAAATCTACGAAGAACTCATATGACTCAATAACAACAAAATCAAATGATCCAATCAAAAGATGGGCAGAGGACATGAACAGACACTTCTCCCCAGAGGACATACAAATGGCCAACAAATATTTGAAAAGATGCTAAACATCGCTAACTATTAGGGAAATGCAAATCAAAACCACAATGAGATACCATCTCACACCTATTAGAATAGCCATAATCAACAGGACAAGCAATAACAAATGTTGAAGAGGATGCAGATAAAAAGGAACCCTCATCCACTGCTTGTGGGACTGTGAATTGGTACAGCCACTATGGAAAACACTATGGAGGTTCCTCAAAAAACTAAGAATTGATCTACCATATGATCCAACAATCCCTCTACTGGGTATTTACCCCAAGGACTTGAAAATCCGTATCTAAAACAATTTTTGCACATCGATGCTCATAGCAGCATCATTCACAGTATCCAGGACATGGAAGCAACTGAAATTTCCTATGATAGATGATTAGCTAAAGAAGCTGTGGTACATATATATAATGGAATATTACTCAGCCATAAGAGATGAAATACTGCCATTTGTGACAACATGGATGGACCTCGAGATAATCATGCTAATAAAATAAGCTGGACAGAAAAAGTTGAAAATCACATGATATCACTTATATGTGGGATATAAACCTAAAAGCAACAAATCAACAGGACAAACAAACAGAGACTCGTGGACAGGGACTCAGACTAGTGTTTACCACAGGGGGGCACAGGAAGAGGAGGGAGGTAGATGGGATAAAGGGGATCCAATGTGGTGACAGAAAGAAATCTAACTATGGGAGGTGAACACAGAGTGTAAACATATATATGCCTTACTGTTAAAATGTACAGCTGAAACTTATTGGATTTCGTTAACCAATCTCACCATATAAAGAAATTAATTTTTTAAAAAAAGATATTTTGTGGAAAAATTTTTAATGTGGACTGTATATTAGGAAATATTATATCATGTTAAATATTTCGGGATTAATAAGGGTAGTAGTATTTGTATAAGAGAATATCCATACTCTCAGGAGATATGTGCTAAGTATTTCAGCGTGAAAAGTCATGATGTCTTAAACAGTTTAGAAAAAGGAAAGTGAAAATCTCACACACATACACATACGTATAAATACATACACACACACAGATAAAGCAAATGCTACAAAATGTGAACAATTTGGTGAATAGATGAAGAAAATATGGGTATTCACTCTCTATTTGTCTTTCAATTTTGCAACTGGTTTGAAATTTTTCAAAATAAAAAGTTGAGAGAAGTAAAAGGATAGAACAAAAATGAAGACAAAGGAGTACTCATTTCAATTCTAAACATAGTACCAGAAGAAAATAGAGAAACTATACATTAAAAACATTAATAAAACTAATATAGTTATAAAATATACACAGTTTAAAAACTTTCACCTCAAGAAAAAGATAGGTAGTTTTAGTTTTACCATACCTTGTCTACACATATACACATTTGTAAAAGCAGAGGAAAAATTCTGGATAAACGTTATCAGCTATATGCAGATAAAAGTAGGTGAAAGAAAGGGAGAGAAAACTACGTTAACTACTACCAAAAAAAAATTATAGATTTAAATGGTAGCTTGATCCCAAATTTTAACCCTCTGGACATGACCAAAAACATCAATTTTTTTAAAAGAAGATAATCCCCAGTCACATTTTCTGCTAAGCAAGACCCATCAAAAAAAAAAAAAAAAGAGGCAAAAATGTACATTGTCTTACTTCTTCAATTATGTTGTTGATTTCAGGTGCTGCTTTATTTGCTCCTTTCTTAATCTGTCTTTTCGCTTTGTTTACACCTTTTTCAACTTTCTTCCAGTCGATCTGCACATAGCCACTGTGACTAGCAATCTATAAAAATGTAATAAAAATGGTTAATTCTAAACCAACTAGGTTGTTAACGAATCTATTAACCAGGAATATATGAACATTCAGATTTTGAGAAATCTATGAAGCTTAGAGGTGAGAAATCACAATTCATTTACTAATTCATTTACTTAACAGATACTGAGTGCCTACTCCCTGTACCAAGCACTGTTCCAGGCCCCCAAGCTATAGCCAAGAACAAAAGAGCATAAGTCTCCAACCTCAGAGAACTTCAGGCCCATTATAGAAAACAGACATTAAGCATAAATAATTACTTAGATGTGATGAACACCAATAAAAAAATTATAGTATATTAGAGGGATCATTTTATAAACTATATAAATGTCTAATCAATGTACTGTATACTTGAAACTAACAAAATAAAATTTTAAAAAATTATAGTATGATGGGAAAAGATTTCAAATATTATAACAACTATAATTCTATCATAACTTTTGGAATTTAGTAATTAGCTAAAAAGACAGATTATCAAAATTATACAGCTAATAAAAAAGCATCTTTTAATTAAAAAGATGTTTAATTACAAGAGATCAGAAGTGGATCAGTTATTAGGTCACTAAAGCAATCCAAAGTAGCTTGATAAAGATTCTTCACTAGATCTGACTCTACTTAAGACTAATTTCTGGTAATTGCTTTCGAAAGTAGAATATAAAAGAAATATGCTCTACATAAGTTTCATGCCATAAATCCTTTTAATAAAACTATAGCTAAATGCCTATTAACCATAAGAAAAAGTCTCATGGTACTACTGAGACACTGAAAAATCTGAACAGGCACAATAGTATGTGTGTAAGCCAGTACAGTTAGTTAGTCCCTCCAAACAATAAAATCAAAATATAATCACATAAGTAGTAAAGAATTAGGCCTTGTATCACTTCTATCAAACTTAGGCTTTCTTTATAATCTTTTAATGCATCACTTTGACTATTAACCACACAGAAAATACTTCAAATAATTAAAACAGCTGATTTTATATAAACAGGTTGGAAATCATAGGCTCCATTTTCACTGTGAATGACTACATAAAAGAACTTAATACATTTCTTCCTGTATTTATTTACCTACTATCACTTCAAACTCTATCCTCAGCAAAACAGTGGTGATTAGATCAAATGGCAAGTGAAAGCTTTTCCAGGCAGTAGTTGACACAGTAATTGGGTCACAGGCATGGAGATGATGATGAACCCTAGTGACTCTTCCATAGATAGCAACTATAAGCCCTGGTTAAAATATAAGAGCTCAATACTTAACAAAAGCAAGCAGATTTTGAAGGGGAGTTGAAATTTGTAGGTAGGGTAACCAATATAAGGTGAGTTGCCCATTTTTCTGGCTTTATCCTGAGGGCGGGATGCAGTTGCAGGGTGGATAACACTTCAAAAGAAAATATGCCATCTTTCCAGCCTGAAGAACCAGAGGACAGAGCCCAGGACAATAACAACTGCCAAAACAAACAGAGCTAAAGAAGGGGAGTCCCAAATTCTATATGTAAACTCTGTCCACATCATGAACCACACATTCATGGGGCAGAACCAAGCATTCTGGCTAAGGATAAAAGAAAGAAACTGAGATTTGAGCTGCTACCCACCACAGGTAAAATAAGAGTTTACAATTTGAATCTAACCAAGTTAACTGCCTGCTAAAATCAAAACATCAACACACTTCAGAGGAATAAAACAATCCAGAGTCTCTACAACATAACACTGCCGATGCCCAGGATAAAATCCAAAGTGACTTGATAAAACAGAAAATATGGCCTACTCTCAAAAGAAAACGAAAAGATGCCCACCTTGAGATGACCCAGATATTCAAATTATCAGGACTTTAAAACAGCTATCATAACTATGCTCAATGAGGTAAAGAGAACTATGCTTGTACGCAGTAAAAAGAAATCTCACCTGAAATACAGAAAAATCTAAAAAGAACCAAATGGAAATTCTAGAATTGGAATATACAATATCTGAACTAAATGTACTGGATAGACTTAATGGCAGAAGGTAGACAACAAAGAGTCAGTGAATTTGAAGCTACATTACTAGAAATTATACAATCTGAATAAAAAAGATTGAAAAAAATAAATGAACAAAGCTTCAGGACATTATCAAAATGCCTAACATGTATGTGATCAGAGTCATGTTCGGAAGGAGAGGAGAGAAAGGAGGGAACAAATATTTAAAGAAATAATGGCTAAAACCTTCCCAAACATGGTTAAAGATATAAATTTACAGATTCAAGCAGCTCAGTGAACTCCAGGTAATGATACTCAGATTATGTGTGGGTGGGTGGGGTGAGGAGGAGTATCAAGTGTGTGTTGGGGAGGCGGGGAGGAGGGGGAGGGGAGTGGCACAGAGAAGTTTAATAAATGATAGCTAAATTCTCATATTCATACTGGGAAATCAACAGTTAATACCTCAAACTGATATATCAAGAAATGTCCAATTAACTTGTTTTTTAAAAAAAGATAAATACCTTACAAGTCAGCCAAAAGTTCAAAGTGGTTCCCTCAAGGGGAGGGAAAAATGGGTGGAGGTAGTGAGAATGGGAGAATATTACTCTAATCTGTAACAAGCCTTATACATGTGTTTGACTCTTTGAATCATGGGCATATACAACTCCAGAAAAATAAATTTAAAAGATTTACATACCACTGTCTATTTTAAGATGGCAGTGTGATAAATACCTACTGGAAAACACTTAAATATTGAGTTACTAGAAAAGTTTTAAGGTCTAAATAAACTAATATTTATCTTTAAATATAAGTAAAGATAACAAAAATATGAAAGTGGGTCAAAAAAATATGAAGCAATTAGCCTAAAAGCCATTTGTTACTCTTATTTCCTCTGCTTCCTTCTACTGAGTTTTCAATGTTAGTCATGTTTGTGGGAAAAAATGGTTTGATGCAGACAAGTCCCCTGTTCTTTTGCTTAGTGACTTCAAAAAAATATGTGGACTAGGTCCAAAGAAGTAGAAGGTAGCAATGTGGATTGTAATAGTACATATTGCATGGTCTGAAATGGATTTCTGAAAAACTGACACGCAGAGTGGATCACAATAAATAATTTTCAGTATTCTGTGAACGTTTCAGGAAACTCTGCTTCAGTCCAGTACCCCTTTCCACTAAACAGAAATGACAACAGAGTTTTCAAACAGCTATAGAATTAAATATCTTAATTCTTGATAAGTCTATAAATATCTTAATTCTTGATTCTATATAAACCCAAGTCAAAATCAGCTTAAATAAAATTCTCTTGTATACCAATGCTGGCATATTCACCCAAAGGACTAAATTTAGATATTAACCATATTCCTTTTTACCTCTTACCACAAGTAATAAGCAATTACTCCTAATAATGCCATCAACAGAAAAAAAAAACTTTTTTTAGGAGTTGTTTAATAAACAAATCGAAATCTGTGCTTAACACATACAAATCCTGTCCCTTTGGACTTTAGGCAACAGCACTGGTTATTAAATGATCGATGACTTAGGTGCTGAAGTCAGATTTTGGTTGCTATGACCATCAATCATTTTTTAAATCTGGTACAACTGACAGTTCTCTGTATCTTTAAAATTGTTGCTAACATTCATTCTCAGAGATTTTCAATTTCAGGGAACGATATTTTTGGACAAATATGTGGCAAACAGACATGAATGCCAGATAACATCCTGATAAACAACCTCTAACAGCAAAACATTTTTAAATCTTAGAGGAACATGAATGAAACTAAAATTTCAAATCCACCTACCTCAGAAATAGGATTATGGATAATTTTTTAAACCTAATTTTCCACTTTCTATATTATTATGGTTCCCTACTTTTAAAAAACATGTTTGAAATTGCTAACAGCAATTTCCTCTGGGAAAGAAAACTGATGGCTAGGAAACGGGAAACGGAAACGAGACCTTTTGAATTTTATATACTGTGTGTGTGAATTTTAAATGCATGTTTAAAATGGTCAGAATGAGTAGGTTTATATCATTGATGAAATGTTTACTTTGCTAAGGAGATGCTTCAAGGGAAATTTAGGTAAGTAATAAAAAAAATGAGGTACCTCAAATTTTAAGTTTGTCTTTTTAATAACTGGGATCATATTATGCTTAAAAAACTTAGACGTATTTAAATTGTCTTTCATGACAGATACCAACTTTTGAAACTCATTTTATTTTTTCCATAATAAACTGATGACTAAAAGAAAAATTCCATCTTCTATTAAAATAGACAGGGGTGAAGTGGCTAAAACTTGACTTTCTCAGTTCCCAAGGACTGCATATATAAGCAGAAGCAAGGAACTAAAGCTTTTTTTTTTTTTTTTTACTTTTATTAAATTTATTGGGATGACATCGGTTAATAAAACTATACAGGTTTCAAGTATACAATTCTGTAATACATCATCTGTATAGTGCATTGTGTGCTCACCACCCAAAGAAGGAACTAAAGTTTTGACATACCTGCAGTAGAAGAAAGCCACCACCCACTGCAGTTGCTGCAAGTTTTCCAACTTTCTGAAACAAAAATCCTGCACACCTTTAGTGAAAGAAATAAGAAAAGATGAGATCAATAATGTACTCAACTGTCTTCTACTTTTCATTACTTTCCTAATAGAATCTTAACATCTTCCCACCTCTACTCATGTCCCTTACCTGCTCAGAAATCCCCAGTGTTCCCTGTCAGTTATATAAGCTACTCAAAAGTGCACAATCTAAGTTGTCTGAGATGTATGCTTTAGGAAAGAAAGAAAAGGAGGGAAATTTACAGGAAATAAAGATTGGCTGCCGAAACTGAACATTGAATATTCAGGGATTCATTGTACTTTCTTCTACATTTCTAAAGTTGAAATTCCCCATACTAAAAGGGATTTGTTTTGTTTAATATTGTCAAGATGTTCTACACACCTAACTCTCCCCCATGCTACTCAAACCTTCTGCTCCAACCCAATTAGTTTCCAAATAGGTCATCACTGTTGCTCAAGCTATTAATCTCCCTGTTTCTAGGGGTTTCCACCTAGCTCTACACTATCTAAAGCTTTTCTACCCTTTAAGGTCCAGCTGGAGTTCCATCTCATGGCTTCCTTACCTATATCTATATGTATCTCTATATTAAAGTCATTTTGTCTCATCTATCCTGAATGTCACCCCATACTCCTTTTGTGATTCTTTTCCTTCAGTGAGCTCATACCCTTCAGTATTCCAGATCCATTGTGTGCAAAAGAATCTTGCTAACTCTAGCCTTCTGTACTGGGTTAGTGGCCGCCAAAATTCATGCCATTCCCAGAACCTCAGAATGTGACTTTATTTAAAAGGTTACTGCAGATATAATTTAAGATGAGGCCATACTGGAGTAGGGTGGGCCCTAAATCCAATATGACTTAATCCAGTATGTCATAGAGACACACAGAGAGAAGATGGCCATGTGATGGCAGGACAGAGACTGGACTAAGTCTACAAGCCAACGAAAGCCAGAGATTGCTGGCAACCACTAGAAGCTAGATGAGAAGCATAGAACAGATTCTACCTTTGAGCCTCCAAGAAGAACCAACCCTGCCAACACCTTTCAGACTTCTAGCTCCCAGACCTGTGAGAGAATAAACTTCTTTTGTTTAAAGCCACCTAGTTGTGGTACTTTGTTACAACAGTCCTAGGAAACTAATATGCCTTCATAAATGGAAAATTTACATTTCCAATCACATGATGGAACTCCTCCAGCACTCAGAACCACATACAAGCATACCTTGTTTTATTGCGCTTCACTTTACTGCACTTCATGATGTTGCATTTTTTACAAATTGAAGGCAATACCCTCCACCAGCAAAAAGATTACCACTCTCATTGTTGTGGTGGTCTAGAATGGAACCCACAATATCTCTTGAGGTATGCCAGTATTCAAAATGCCCCAAAACAAACATCATCTTTCCAACGAAACCAACTGTTGCTAACCTCCCAATTTGAAAGTAATAGTACCATTCCACCAATAGTACACTTGCCACCTCATATTTATCTCAGACTCTGCTTCTTCATCGCCTTCAGGGTCCAACTAATTACCAATTCTATATACTCTATCTTCAAAACATTTGACTCATCTTCTTTGCACTCTCAAAGGCATCATTACCTTGTTCCCAGACCACACTAAGTAATCTTCCATACCCTCTAACAAATCTTCACACCTTCCATCTCTCCTAGCAACCACCCATCCTAACATGTTTTATTGTTAAAAAAAAAAAAAAAAAACCTACAACTACCTATAGCTAAATATAATCGCCTCAGCCTCCCACTCATGTCCTGAATTGGTCTGAATTGTTAACTAGCTAGGTTAATGTCTATTAACCATTCTTTCTTAATGTATGCCACAACAGTACATCTGTTTATACCTTAAGAAAACTGCAAAAATTTACCACACTGAATCTAAACTCATTGCAGCAAATCACTTGTGTAGTATGAGTTCTATTACACAGCTCCTAGGCCAACACCTGGCTATTATCCAAATATGTGTATTACTATAAAGATCATGTTCCTCAGCAGAGAAGTCAGCAACAAAGGCTCTGAAAAGGGAGCAGAGGAGGTAAGCAGCAGCCAGGTCTCCACAATATCCCAGGGAGCGTGCTCCACAAGCATGTCTATCCTTTGCTTGATGGCATGAGCCACTAAAATGAACTTCCTAACTTTCCCTGCTCTGCCAATTATGGGGCTTCTCGTCGAGTTTGACTTACAAGGAGAAAACACACAATGATTTAATTCTATTGCTCAATTATTTTCTAGTCTCTTTTAAGATGGGGATTTAGGCCCTGACTCACATTAACTAATCACCCATGGCACCGAATTGTGAGCTTATTTAAGCAGAAGACTAGACCCTGAATTATGGGGATCAAGGTACAATCGGCCTATGGGGAATCACCTGAATAACCAGATCCCTAACCAAGCATCTCTCTTTTAATTGCAAGCTTTTTCCATAAACAGCATTAATAGGCACACATCATGAATAAATACTGCACCTCTGCATCAAAGACCCGTCACAATGAATATTTCTACCATAAAATGGCATTTACAAAAAGGCATAGGAGTGCACCATTGTTCTAAAGTGTGTGTAAAATACAAATTTAAAAAATTAATTTTATACTGATCAAGTTTAAGTATGTAAATATTTAAATTAATATAAGATGAATTTAACTTGGAATCTAAGAAAAAATGATTATGCACAAGTTAAGCACCCATACCAACTTAAAAAATTCTCTATGGTCATGAACATTTTCAAAATAAAGGGTCAAACTTGTTTCTGACCCTTGTTATTTGGCTTATCTTTTATTTTAAGAATAACAATTAGATTTATAGTAACAATTATGTAATCATGTGGTCTGAAATGTTAACAGGTTACAATAATGCTTATTAACCATTTAATGTACCCCACAATATTATTAGTTAGCAATCAGCCCTTTAATTTCAACAGAGGCTCAATGTTCTACAACTCTTCAAGTATACAATCCAACTAGCCCACAAAAATCAACAGAATCATCTGTATCACAATAACTTTTACTGAGAATTTTACACTGCTCTCTACAGTGCAGACAATCCTGGACATAAGTTCTACTGTGGGAGTTCTCATGGGTTTTTCCAGTTGTTAGCAGTGAACAAGTAAAATATATAATTAACTCTTATCTATTTCTTCCTCTTTACTACCACTGAATCAGATCCACTACATTTGCTAAATTTGAGAAGGGGTTAAATACATAAAGAATCAAAGGAAGCATGAGGAAGGAAGAGTGGAATAGTGTTGGGCACAGGGGAGGGAGATCACCAAAACCCAACAGTCTCTGAGTATAGATTATACTAATCATATCACACAGAAAAGCCTCAAGGTAGAACTCATCTAGGATTAACAGTGTAAACCCACTGAGTGAGCACAGTAACTGTCCCATGCACAAAAGGGCAGCAGTCAGGCTCCCAATGAAATGTGATGAAAAAGATGTTCTCACCAGCCAGTCACTCCACCCATTACAATCTGGGTGGCTACTGAGTATTTTTCTACCATAGGTCCAGAACTGTGGCCAAATACTCGATTCCACCAGTGGTGTCTTCTTGCATACTCAGTTAAATCCAACACTTCGTAAGATTCGTCATCACTTTCATATTCTTCAAAATACAAAATGGGAAAAATAAACTTAGAGTCAACCGAAAGTCAGAAACATACTATACAATTTTTATCTGCTACATACAACTCACTGTTACTTCTGGACTACAGTTGACAATACCCAGATGAAAATACTGAGTTTCTTACATATAATCCCTGAGACTAGGGCCTCAAGAGTAAAGGGTCTAGCATTCCCTTTCCAAAGGCCCAAGGCCGGCCTGGGGAGTCCGAGCCAGGGCCAGGTCACAGTTACACAGCAGCGAGGGGTTACCCCAAAAATCTCAATACAGTCAGATCAGTTTCACAGCATGAAGGATCACCCCCAAATCTCAGTAGGGCCAGGGCCAGATCTCCTCTTTCTTAGTGGGAGAAAGAGGAGATCCTCCTCTGATAGAACCAGTTAGGGGTTCAGCAAGAAATCACTTCGGAGTTAAGACTAAAAAACATGTTTGAAGATAAAAATGAAAGGCCAGAGATGAAGGTAAGGCCCGAGAAGGGCTGGGCTATGAGCGGGTGTCGCACTTCCCCTGCGTTCCGCAGAGGGGAGGGGAGCCTAGATCCGAGGGGGTGCTCAAAAAGGATGCCTCAAAAAAAAAAAAAAAAGCCCCAGGAGCCATGGGGGGCAGGGAAAGAAAGAGACGCCCCGGGAGCAAGGTCGAGACCTGTGAGCCGCGTCTTAGATACTACTTTGGGCCCCGGCCGCTCACCTTGGGGAGGGGGATTCCGGGTCGCCATGATACCTCCGGCGGCCTGTATTGAGGGTGGTCCCCGCCCACCCTGCCTCTCGCCACTACTTTAAGAGCCGCTCTAGGCCCAGGTGGAAGTCTATGGTCTCTTTTTGCCTCCTCCTTCTCCTTCTCGGAGCGCGTTATCCTGTCCCCGCCCCCTTCTCTCAGCGCAGGGTCTTCCGCGCAAGCGCAAGACTAGGGGGTGGGGGAGGAGAGAAGTCGTGAGCCGCCCCGCGAGGACTTGTGGGAGCTGTAGTTTGTTGCCCTCCGCAACCCTGGCTTCCCGCCCCCACTCCCTAGAATTTCCACAGCCTATATTGTTGTTAGCGTTTAAAGAGCCTTAGGGCCGGAGGGTTCATCGCATGATGGTATAAAGCGAAAACTAGCATGGCATTTTGAACACTACCGCAATTCAAACCCTTGAGAAAAAAGGCTCTCAAAAAGAGATTAAGAGAAACCCGGTTCACACTGTCCTAAGAAGGCAAGCTCACCAACCGGTGGAAAATTTTTCTAACGTGCTGCTGCTGGGAATTGGAACTTTTTTATTCACTCCCTCTCCACACGTTTCCTGCCAGTAACCCGAGGGAGGTAGAGAACAGCCCAGGAACTGACCTGACTCGAGTTATTCCAGAAGATATAATTTTTTAAGCATCATTTTATTTAAATCTGACAAAAGAATGAGGTCAAGTTCTAAAAGCCCCACAGATGTTGTAGAATGAAAAACCGTGATCACTAAGCAGCTAACTCAGGTTCACATAAACCAGCCCCCAAACTTGTTTTGAACTTGCATTGTACCTGCATTTGCTATACAATTAAAATAGCCCTCTCAGTGTTCGTTTTAATGGAAAAACAAGTTCTCATACAGGTTACGTTACATAAAATATTGACTTAGAAAAATCACATGTAGCTTTTTAAATCCTGGTGCTTTAAATGCAAGGGTTGATTCTCTGAAGTTCCTCAGCCTGTGGCCCCCAAAATGTAATTCTAAGACTGGCTGGAGATGTTAGTATTCAAAGACAGTTACTTTGTATAAGATTTCACTTTTCGAAAAATAAAACAACTTTAAGGGACACAACCTCAGATGTCCTCACTGAAATATTTTTCCAAAAGTTACAAATTTGAGTTCATACACTCCTTCCTTCCCATTGCCCACCCACTCCTAATGAGATGCTTACAAGTAGAGAAATAGCAAATTATGAGCCATTGAAGAGAAAGGAGAAAACAAGACAAATTACAGATTGAAAGAGCAAAAAGTATGGTTGACTGGGCCAATGACATGCAAATGACACTTTCATATACTTCTAGTAATATCTGCCAACCACAGAAAGAAGTCACTGTTTATAATTAAATGGTCAAGGAGAAATTAGGGAGACAATGTAAATAAAACACTGCCCTGAAGATGCCAAAGAATAGACCTTTGTATTTCAGTTATATCCTATTGACCTTTAAAAGAATGTACATGCCCAAAAGGACTCCTCATGGTTAATTGGGTTCAAATTCATAGCAAGAGTCTAGCAGCCATTGTTTACAAAGATCCCTAATACACACTGCATTTCACAGAAAAGCTGCCCTGAAATACCTGCCTCCTGTACTGTATTCCTGCTATGTGAGCAGACCCTTATAAAGGAACTCCTAGACTGGTAAATCAGCCAATGGGCTGAAGAGATGCCCTAGTCAACTGGGGCTGGTAGCTATATCCTCATTTGCATATTCGCTAACCAATCAGAGCAGCTCCACTTCAATCAATCTGGTCAGCGCAATTTGGACCAAGCAAACAGTGAGGATTTGGAGTCCTCATTTGCATAGAAACGAGCTAATCAGAAACCAGGGAAAGGCGCCGGTCTCTAAATAAGCCAGCTTCTCGTCTCTCTCACTGGAGGTCACTTTCAGGTTCCATCAAAGATTGTATTTCCTTGGCTGGAGCTGCAACAACACCAAGATGAGCTGCAACACCTGAGCTATAACACCAAGGTCTCCTCACCCAGACTGCCTCACCAGTGCTACCTCACAGCCATGCTGTTCCACAACCATGTGGTTCCATGAGATTGAGTTATCTCACACTGTGCTATTACACAGTTGAGCTATTTCACAACTGAGCTGTTTTCACTGAATAAAGTCTCTTCCCTCACTGCACACCAAATTGGGAATTCCTGTTGATGTTGAATTGAAGACAACAAGCTTCAGTTGTCAATCCAAAAATGAATTAAAAGGCACTCATTTCTCTGAAGGCCTTGAAGGCTGAGAAGGAACTTTTTAATGCTCTTCCCTTCCTTCTTACAGTAATATACCCTTGCCATTACCTTAAAGAAGTTGGTTGTATAATGTTTTTCTAAATGTGAATTTTTTCTTAACCAGTAGAAAAAAGGCTATCATTTTGTCGGCTCGATGATAAATGGTTTATTGTGTAAATTGTATACACAAACATTAAAAGGCTCTATGATCCTCCTGGTGGGTTCAAGTGGATGATATTTTATAAATTCCCATCTTAAATAGTGTATTTTTTTTTCCAGTCAGCACTAATAAACATTTTCATTGTGAACACATTTATCTACATTTGTACCAAAACATAATTTGGGTAGTCTCCAACTTTTCAATAGGTAGTGTTCCAAAAGTTTATGAGTAACTTATTTGAAATAGAGAACATTTTCTATTTATTTCATAATGAAGCTGTAATAAAACTATTCCTTTCTGATCTCTTATGGCACGAACGACTCTAAGACCCACAGAGCCAATTGAGATTAATCATGAGCCTTTATTAGCCGGCCAGCGACTGACTCTACCACGCAGGGTTAGAGGAGATTAGCCCCGGGGTTTGAGAGTGAGGCAGTTATAAAGCCTAGAACAAGCAAGCATATTACAGAAGCAGAAGTTGGCCATTAGCACAATACATCACCTAGTACCACACCCTGGTTAACAAGTAAGTGGATCACAGAAGCAGACATTGGCCATCTTCATATCTTATACAATACACCTCGTAAACCACACCCAAGCAAGTAGGACAACTTCTGGTATCTAAAGATATTTCTTCCCTATAGCTGATTTAGCTAGTTGGCTCACTTGAAAATTTTCCACCCTTAAAAATCTCCACCTTTCTTCATTGTCTTTGGAAACCTCATTTGTTAAAAACAATTTAGACAGAATTGAGAAAAACAAAAGGCAGACGAAACAACAAACAGAAGAGCATTTCGCACGTCCTGGGCAGCCTAATCTCCCCCATTGGCTAGACCGTCACTCCCTACTAGATATCTGCACTTGAATGACCTACAAATTCAACAAGTTTAAACCAACTCTACATTATCCTTGAAGCTACTTAAAGAAACAACAACAAATTCAGTCACTTCTTTTTCCCTTCCCTTTTCTCCCACAGTTAAACAGTCATTTATCATGTACTTGCACCACCTAGGCTGTGGCTTGCATTCTCAAGGCTATCCTTTAAATTATTGCAATGGCCTCTCAACTGGCTTCTTTCTACATTCTCTTGCTTCTCCCAGTCCCACCCCAACCCAATCTATTCTGTCACTAGATCTTCCCTACTAAAACCTGACTGCAGTTGACCCTTAAACAACACAGGTTTGAACTGCACAGGTCCACTTATACGCTGATTTTTTCCAATAAATACTGTAAATATATTTTCTCTTCCTCATGATTTTCTTAATAACATTTTATTTTCTCTAGCTTACTTTTAAGAGAAAAACCACAGGCCCAAAACGGCACAACTTGTCCTAAAAGCCCGTGATAGCGAACCTAGATTTAATACCTGATCTAACTGAAGTTTCTTTCTTCCTTCCTTTCTTTCATTTTTTTCAGGCGAGGCAACCCTTGGTTGACCTCGCAGATTTCAAGGACCTTGTCAGTTTACAATCCCTAATTTTTTTATTTTTTATGCCTACAGCACCTAGTCTTCCTAAGTGGTCTCCCATCCAAGTACTAACTAGGCCCGACCCTGCTTAGCTTCTGAGATCAGACAGGATCAGTCTTGTTCAGGGTAGCATGGCCGTAGACTTTTTTGTTTTTTAATTGCAGTTTCAACCTCTCCCAGAAACATAATCTTAATCACCCAGTCTGGAATTTTCTGGTCAAGCACTACTAAAGTAATCTGTCAATTGGAGCCTCTCCAACCCACCTTTCTCACCATAGAAAGAAGAGGCAATCTGCACAATAACAACTCTTCTAGTTCTCTTCCCCCAAAGAAATGTGTCCCCCTCCACAAAATAATCTTTTCTTTTCATTTGTTAATAGCTCCCTTGCCCCACCCTGCTTCCTATAAGAAAGCTTCCATTTTGTACAACCCCTCAGAGTGACTTTCTAGTTGCTAGATGAAATGCTTCCCAATTCATAAATCACTTAATAAAGACAATTAGATCTGCAAATTTAGTAGGTTGAATTTTTTTAAATACTTTCTTGTAAGAATGCCTTATATAATACATATAACTACAAAATATGTGTTAATCAACTATGTTATAAGTAGGACTTCCAGTCAACTGTACACTGAGTAAGTAGTTAAGTTTTGGGGGAGTCAAAAGTTATCCCCAGATTTTCGACTACGTGGGTCCAGCATCCTAACCTCCACATTATTCAACAGTCACCTGTATATCCTTTCTCTACTTAAATAATTGCAACGATTGCCCATTACAAGATAAAGTCTAAACCTCTCAAGCCATACTGCAAGGATGGGCAAACTTTTTCTGAAAAGAGCCAGATTGTAAATATTTTAGGTTTTGCTAGTCATGTATAGTCTTTGTCACAGCTGGTTGGGGTTTTTTGTTTGTTTTTAACAATTCTTTATAAGAATCATTCTCTGCTCACAGACTACAAAAACAATATGTGGGGCAAATCTGGCCTAAGGTCATAGTTTGCTGACCTCCCACATACAGAACCCTTTACATTTTGGACCCAAGTTACTTTTGGCCCCCTACTACAGCTTGTTCCAAGTTTCCTTCTTTTATACACCCACTGAACTTGTTAAGTTTTCTGAATACACATTCCTTTTTCCAGTATTTTTCATGATTGGTTAATGTTCTTTTTCTCTCTAAAAGCAATGGCTCCCTTTTCTGCCAGGCAACACTCAGACATAATTTAAGACACATTTGAAAAGTATTTTCTGCATAATTTTTCTCTATTTCCCCCATAGACCTCCCTCCCTTCTTTATGATTCTTGTGTTGAATTTGAAGCAGATAGTTTAGCATTTTCATTTGTGCTAGCTGGAAAATTACTGCTTGGCTATCGCCCATGGGAACATAGGCTATCACCCATGGGAACATAACATTCTAACAATAAGCTTTCTGCTTCTGTACCCCCGCTTGCACACCTGACCTGTGGGTTGACAGGTAGTGAATAGAAGAAAAATAGACCTTTGTGTTCAGACAGAATGAAGAATGGGATTTGAGGAATGGGATTTAGGGCTTAAAAACCCTGTACCTCTACATTTCGGGGCTGCTTAATTTGGGGTCTGCGTTGCCCCTGGCAGACCCAGCTGGCTGAATAAAGAGCGTGTTTCCTATAACTCTCTGATTTCTGGTGCTCCGTGTGTCTTTCAGGGGCTGGCGGCTACAACACATTAAGCATTTGTATGAGTTTTGGGATTATCCAGATTTAGGATCAAATTCCACCTCTGTCTTTCCTAGCTTTGCTTTGGAAAGGGTTTTAACCTTTTTGAACTTTGGGTTCCTCCTCTAAAAAATTAGAAAAATTAATTGAAAATAAGGTAATAAAATTAACTATGTAAAGGACTTAATGCATGGCCCATAATGAATATTCATTAAAGGTTAGCTTGTATTTATTCAGTCTTTTAACTCACCAAATATTCATTGAGACTTACAAAGGGCTAGGCAATGTGCTAGGTACCGTCAGGGATAGATCAATCTACAGGCAGGAAGAGAGCTCTCACCAGAAGTCAACATTGACAGCATCTTTATCTTGGACTTGCAGCCTCTAGAACTGACAAAATAAATTTCTATTGTTTATACCATCCAGTCTGTGGTATTTTGTCGTGGAAGCCCTAGCAGACTAATATAATTCCTCAGCCCCTGCCCACTCAATGTAGCTTGGGACTCCGATTAACTTACCAGAAGTTTGAGTAAGAGAAGTCCCATTCAGACTGGTCCAGCCTTGGATCTAAACCCAAATGAAGAGGACTGTGCTGTCAGCAAAGGTCTGGAGTTGCGGGTTAAGGTTACAGGCACAGAAGGAAGAACTTTAGCCCCTAGGACAGCCGTGAAAGCCACACAAATGGTATTTGTAGGTCAAGCAGTCTTCCTGTGCCAGACTAAATTAAAGAGCTTTGCAGCTCTCTCTCCTCAAGCTTCTCAACCTCTACAATTGAGGAGCTTTACCTCTTCTTCCTGCTCAGTGCCAAAGCTAACCCATTATTTCCATTTCTCTTAACATATCTGATAACTTACTTCAAGACTCTTGCTGTTTGTTTAAGCCACTGGGCCTTGATCAGTTCCACCTTCATTAACACCTGTAAATGTTCATAATTCAAATCCTCAGAATTGTTTTTTGTAGGGCAGCTAGTAATCATTAACTGTCCCGACCCGCAGGACCTAGTTATTGCGTAGAACCCGAGGAGGACCGTACCTTGAAGAAAACATGGGCGGGAGAAAAGAATGGAGGCAAGACAGTATTCTGATCAAGCCTCAAAATTTTATTCAGCAGCAAGAGTATTTATACAGGGCTAACAAAGGGGGGCAGGGCTAGCTGGGCGGGAGAGTATCTGTCACAGGCGCATTGGTTCTTAGCTGGTGGGGTGAGGAGTGGTAAGGGTTAGAGGGAGTGGGAGTGAAGGAGGGAACTGTAACTCTGGGCTGGGCTGACTGCTAGGGGGCTAACAAGATGCAGGATGCAGATAAGGCCTCGCCTAGTCACAAGATTCTTTGTCCTTAGTTTTGGCTCCCAACATCTCCCTTTCTGTTTAAGAAAGGTGGGCTTTTACCGAGTGGGGGAACATTGACCTGGTTCCTCCCGTGGGCTATGTGGGCCCACTAGTAATGGCTCTTGGTACCTTTTGGGGAGGAGAGGCAGAGCCGTTAGAATTGATTTTTGGTACCAACCTCTATGCAAACCAGGTGTATTCACAGGGAAATACAGAGGGGGTCCTTTTTATTATGACCTTCCCTTGCAATAGCTTTGCTACTGCACCCATCTCGGTGCCCATACCCCTAAGGGTAGACATACCTCCGTACATTATGTCATCCCCGTAGGGAAGGGGCCAGCATCAGTGTATGCATCATTACATACATCGAATCCTGCTTCAGACAATGCCAGGCAATGGTAATGAACTTGAAGGGGTTTTGCATAAAAACTTTCTATTTGGCTCTTAACAAACGTGGTAAGTCTGCGGAAAGCCCAAGGACCAAAAGATAGGACCAAAAGAAAGCCTAGGAAGGGGCCTAAGATAGAGGGCAAGAGTGTGGTCAACCAAGGGGATGTGGCAAACCAATTAGCAAACCAGCTTTGTTCGGATTCTCTTTGTTTGCGGCGTTTTTCAAGGCCTTCTCTGACCTTACTCATGGAGTCTTTGATGACTCCAGAGTGATCCATATAGAAGCAACATTCTTCTTTTAGGGCAGCGCAGAGGCCCCCCTGTTGTAAAAGCAAAAGATCTAGGCCTCTGCGGTTTTGGAGGACAACCTCCGCTAAGGAGGACAATGACTGTTGTAGGTGGGAGATGGCAGTTTCGAGGCGCTCAAGATCTGCATCGATGGACATTCGAAGGTCTGAGTATTACTTGTTGGAGAGAACGGGAGAGGGTATTCCCGTCCCTGCCCCTGCCGCACCAACACCCAAAAGGACCGCTAGGGTCACAGCCGTGATTGGTTCGCGTTTGGGTCTAAGCAGACTATGATCATCTTTAGGGTCCCAGGCTTGTGCAAACTGAGCTTCATCATAATAAGTCAAGCGAGGGATAAGCTGTACAATCACACAAAACTGAGTTGTATTGTTCTTTAGGTGGGTACTATATACACACGGGGTGAGTCCATCACTGCAGGCCCACCATGTATTGTTCGGGGGGATAATATATTGGTTATCATTAAGGCTATTGGTAGTTTGGGTGCATAGATGCTGATGTGCAACAGGAACCTTACCTAAGCAGGTTCCCTGTCCTGAAACAGATTGGAGAGTCAGTCTTGCCGACCCCTGTTGAGCCCAGCGACATTGATTATGGTTGTTGGAAACAGTAAAA
>NW_006440820.1:1412436-1426389 GCF_000325575.1 Pteropus alecto
GGAGGACCGTCCCTTGAAAAAACCATGGGCGGGAGAAAAGAATGGAGGCAAGACAGTGTTCTGATCAAGCCTCAAAATTTTATTTTCAAGCGGTTATATTTATACACTCAAGTGGAGAGGAGGGCAGGCGCGGGACTGATCAGGGAAGAGAGTATTTGTTACAAGCTCTTTGGTTCTTAGCTGGTGGGGTGAGGAGTGGTAAGGGTTAGAGGGAGTGGGAGTGAAGGAGGGAACTGTAACTCTGGGCTGGGCTGACTGCTAGGGGGCTAACAAGATGCAGGATGCAGATAAGGCCTCGCCTAGTCACAAGATTCTTTGTTCTTAGTTTTGGCTCCCAACAATTAACTTCCACAAGACACCTAGGCCATTATACAAATAAATCTACTCCTCAGCAGACCACACCAGCATTTCAAGAGGGAGAAAACTTGTACAAAATGTATTTTCTAAATGGTATTGTTTCACCCTAGTCACAACACAATGGAACCCACTCACTCCACATTTGCATGACTTAAAATGCTTTAAGAGACCTTTCAAAGGACTGAGATAATCAGTTGCTGATGAGCAAAGTGTGGTAAAGTTGATACTGCAATACACTAGCTTGTTGGAGTGTAAACAGGTATAAATTCATTACAGGGTTGTTTTGTTTTCTTTTTCACAATGAAAAGGAATAGAAACAATAGGAGAAAATGGAAAGTGTCCAGTAATAGATGAATAGGTATAGAAATTATGGAATGTTATGTTTGAAAAGACTATAATAATAGGAAAGTGCTTAAGTGGAAAAAAATTATATACCAAATTGTATTTACAGTTTCATTGCAAATGATGTATTCAATTTCTGCTTAAAATGCATAAAGACTTGATAAATTGGAATGGATTACATTGCAGACTTGATTCTGGCCCTTTGGTATTTATCTCCATGTTAGGCTGAACTAAACGGTTTATAAAGTATTGGCAGAAGAGTGCAGGATGGAAAAATAAGCAAAGATAGCCAGGATACCTCTAAAAAGGAAAAGCAATGAAAGAGGAATGCCTGATCACATATGAAATATAACTTATTAAAAAGTTACTAATTAAAACTGTGATACTGATGTATGAACAGACTGACAAAGGGACCATAATAGAAAGTCCAGAAATAAAACAATATATACCAGAGTACATAATAAGGGTAGATAAATAAAACAATATATACCAGAGTACATAATAAGGGTAGAATCTCAGATCAAGTTGTAGAATTCTCGAACGGAGAGAGATGGGACACTGAGCTATAAGCAGGAAGCAGCACTTATTGATGCTAGCACTGGCTCAGCGGATTCCTATCCAAAGGCTGATCCCCGATTGTAACATAACAGGCAGTTTTATAGTCTTGTTATTCCTACACAGCTACAGAGATAAGGAGGAGCATTAATTGATTGACAAGCCATGAAAACAACAGATGTGAGCTGGAGAGTCCTTGAGGTGGAGGAGAGGGCAGTCAGGAATGAACTTACTTGAGTAGGAAATGGCCAGGCAGGGTTAGGCAGCCACAAAGTAGATATAGACTTTATTAAAATTGTTGTCAGAATTAAGGCTGATAGCTGACATTTGAAAAAAGATACAGTTGGATCCATGCCTTACAACATGTACCAAAATAAACTCCAAATGACTCATATCTAGAGGTAGAAATTGAAATAATAAAAACAATTGAAGAAAACACGGGCAAATCCCTTTATAACTTTGCAGCAGGGATGGCCTTTTATAAAAGACTCACAAAATTGATAAATTTGACTACATAAAAATTAAAACAAGCATAAAAATCAAAGTTAAAAGACAAATTACAAACTGAGAGTAACATTTACAATTCTAGTTGAAGGTAAAGGACTAACCTCCCTAATATATAAAAGCTCCTTAAAAAGATAAAAGGGGTTAAGAAATGTTGCAGGATTCTGGACAGAGAGACGAGACACCGAGGCTACAAACAGGAAGCAGCGCTTATTGATGACAGCACTGCCTCAGCAGATTCTTATCCAAAGGCTGAGCCCCGATTGTAACATGGTGGGCAGTTTTATACCATCTTGTACTTCCGCATTACTACACAGCTATAGATATTCCATATAAGGAAGAAGAACACAAAGAGAACATTGATTAGCTGCCAAACTATAAGGAAACCGGCTTAATCGTTTAAACAATTTTTTGGACTGCCCCATCAGCTGGAGAGTCCTGGGGCGGGGGTTGGGAGTGGGGTGCAGTCAGGAACTAACTCGTTAGAGCAGGAAATGGTCAGGCAGGGTCAGCCTGCCACATTCTCCCCTTTCATGCTCAGACCTAGGACTGGGTCAGAGAGTATCATCTCCTTCTGCTAATTTTTGGTTTAGAGGCTGGTACCTCCATAGCATAAGGACTTTTGCTGCAGTTTTTTTTTTTCTACTATAGCCTCTATGGAGGAGGTGGTTGACCAGAAAACAAGAGGCAATAGGCATGGGAGGATGAGGCAGGCCTCAAGGAGAAGTAGTACTATCCCAACTAAGGTCTTAAAGCCAGCGAAAGTGGAGAACCAGCCTCTAAAGAGGTTATTAGGGTCCCATCTTGATGAGATGTTGTCCTCAGGCTTCTGCCGTGCGTAGATTGGTCAGCCTCCGGTGTGACCAAAGCGGGGTCAACATCTTACCCTTGGTCTGTCGGCGCAGTCGGTGTTTTCTTCTAGAGGGTTGCCTTGAGGGGCTCAGAAGAGTCTGGAATACATTCCCACTCTGCAGCTGTGGGTTTAAGTCTGCTGTGATGTATCCAGGGCATTATTTCAGCATCCTTAACTGCAGTGGGAGTAGACAAAATGACAGTAAAGGGACTTGTCCACAGGGGTTTTAGGGGCTGAATGTTCCATTCGTTCACCCAGACAGAGTCTTTTGGCTTAAAGGAATGAACTTCAATGGTTAAACTGACAGGGAGCCTTTCCCTAGCCCATTGGTTGAGTCTGGAAGATGGTCCCTAGAGCCTGAAGCTGTCCTCTCAGAGTCAATTCACTTATTTCCTTGAGGTCATCTTGTAGTCCTTTGATGAGGGGTGGTGGCCACCCATACAGGATCTCGTAGGGGAAGAACCCATTCTTCTTTGTTGGGGTCAACCTGATTCTTAATAGTGCCTTGGGGAGGACTTTGTCCCAATGTAAATGTGTCTCTTAAGATAGTTTTTTCCAATTGAGTCTTAAGGGTCCTGTTCATGCATTTCACCTATCCCGAACTCTGTGGTCGATAGGCGGTATGCAATTTCCATTTAATATCTAAATTCTTGGCTAGTAGCTGAACTATTTCTGCTACAAAAGCTGGCCCATTATCTGAGCCAATGGTAATTGGTAGGCCAAATCATGCAACAATTTCTCAGAAGAGCAGTCTAGCTACTTCTTGGGCCTTCTCAGTCCAGGTGGGAGAAGCCTCTATCCAATTGGAAGAGGTACATACAAAGACCAAGAGATACTTGAGGCCCTGTGATCAAGGCATTTCAGTGAAGTCTACTTCGAGTTTCCTCAAAGGGGGTGCCACCGACACTTTGGACCCCCGGTGGGGCACACAGCCCTTGCCTGGGACTGTTGCAGGCACAGACTTCGCACTGTTCACACACCGCTCGGGAGATGCTAGAGAGCCGGGGGACGTAGAAGTACCAGCCTAGAGTGGTTTCTAGGGCACAGCAATCAAGGTGAGTCCTTTGGTGAAACTGCTTGACAAAGACTAGGGCTAGAGTCCCAAAGACTGCAATTCTCCCATCCTTGAACTTCCACCATCCACCGGGGAGGAGGCTCCCCTCTTCAGTCTTAAACCAGGCTTCTTCTTGAGGCGAGTACTTGGGGTCCCATTTAGCTAAGGGACTGGGAAACAAGGAAGCAGTTAGAGCTATAGGGCTGGCCATCTCCTTGGCCACGGCCAGTTCGGCAACATGGTCTGCCCTGCGGTTGCCCCGGGCCATTATGGCATCCCCTTTTTGATGTTCTCTGCAGTGCATGACTGCTACTTTCTTGGAGGCCCACACAGCACCTAAGAGTCCTAGGATTTCCTTTCCATATTTTATGTCTTTTCCCCCAGAATTGATTAGACCCTTCTCTTTGTACAGGGCTCTGTGTACATGGAGGATGGTAAAGGCATACTTAGAGTCACTGTATATGTTAGCACACACTCCTGCTGCCAACTGAAGGGTGAGGGTCAAGGCAATGGGCTCTTCCTTCTGTGCTGAGGTTCCCCTAGGCAGAGATTTTGCCTCAATGGTGGAATGTAGGGTCGCCACAGCATATCCTGCAAGGCATTCTCCTTCCCTTAAAAAGCGGCTATCATCAGTGTAATATTCTAAATTAGAGTCCTTGAGGGGCTAGTCTATCAAGTTGGGTCAGCTGGAAAACACTCCATCCATAACTTCAATGCAATCACGGTCTGGCTGGCCAGGCCCAACGGGTAGCAAGGTGGCTAGGTTCAAGGTTCATACTACCTCTAGGCAGATGCGTGGATTTTCGCACAGCATTCCTTGATATCTGACCATCTGGGCATTAGTTAGCCAATATTCTAACTAATATTCTAAATAATATTACTGTATTCCAGTAATGTTATTATTGAATGTGGTACTTGACTGTCAGTTCTTGCCCATAGTCAGTTTGTCAGCCTCTGACACAAGGAAGGCTGTGGCTGCGAGTGCTCACAAGCAGGGTGGCCAGCCCTGGGCGACAGAGTCAAGCTGTTTGGAGAGATAAGCCACGGGACAGTGCCAAGATCCTAGCAGTTGGGTTAAGACCCCTACTGCAACACCCGTGCGCTCATGTACGTACAGAAAGAAAGATTTGGTTAGGTCTGGGAGTCCTAGTCCAGGGGCGTTAGTGAGTGCCCATTTAATTTCTTCAAAGGCCTTCTGTTGTGTAGATTCCCAGGGCAGGGGCTCCCATTCTCCTCCCTTTGTGGCTTCATAGAGGGATTTGGCCAGGATGGAGATGTTAGGTATCTACATTCTGCAAAAGCCAGCTGCTGAGGAATTTGCGGACTTGTCACTGGGTGGTAGGGACAGGAAGTAAGCAGACCGTTTGTTTCCTTTCTGGGCCGAGTTGGCATTTCTCTGCAACAGGTGGAAGCTGAGGTATTTGACTCTTTCTTGACAGATTTGAGCTTTCCTTTTAGAAACCTTGTAACCTGTTTCCCAGAGGAGATTGAGGAGTAGATGCGTTCCTACCATGCATTCCTCATAGGTCTTTCCTGCTAAGGGGTCATTTACATATTGGAGTAACATACGGCTGTGTTGGTCTGCCAAGAAGACCTTTCAATCCAAGGCTAGAGCTGTCCCAAAGATGGTCGGGGAGTTCTTGAACCCCTGAGGCAGCCATGTCCATGTCAACTGGCCCTTGTCTCTGCTTTCAGGGCTTTTCCATTGGAAGGCAAAGATTGACTGACTTTGAGGAGCAAGGTGAATGCAGAAGAAGACATCCTTGAGGTCCAGACAAGTGAAATATGCTGTCTCAGTGGGGATGAGGCCTAGGAGGGTATATGGGTTGGGGATGACAGGGTGCAGGGTGACAGTCGCCTGGCTGACTGTCTGTAAATCTTGGACTGACCAGTATTCATCGGTCCCTGGTTTCTGAACTGGCAGGAGAGGTGTATTCCAGGAAGATTGGCAGGGAAGGAGAATTCTATACTTCAGAAACCTCTCTAAATGTTTTTGGATCCCCACTTGTGCCTTATGGGGGATGAAATGCTGTTTTGGGTGGGCTGGCTCAGCTCCTGGTTTTAACTCTACCACCACTGGAGGAATGTGCTGGGCCAGTCCTGGAGGGTTGCCTTCAGCCCACACTCCAGGCACTTTGAAAGGGAGCTCGAGTCCCTGTTGGAACCCTCCTATGAGACCATAGAGGTGCCACTCTTCTCTTTGGGGAACCGTGAGTGACCTAATCCTTGCTTCTGGGCCCTCTGAGGTTAGGGCTGCTTGGCCACATGAGTCAAAGGTAATCTGAGCCTATAGTTATCCTAAAAGGTCTCATCCCATCAATGCCACAGGGCAGTTGGGCAGATATAGGAATTCGTGGACAACTTCTCATCCTCCTAGATTTCACCAGTGGGGCTGCAGGAAGGGGCGATGGACTCATCTCCCAGTTGTTCCTATAATGGTAGCTTGTCTTTGAGAAAGGGAGCCCACAGGCCAAGTTATAACTGAGTGTTCAGCTCTGGTGTCAACCATAAAGTCAATAGGTCGGCCCCCCGACTATCATTTGGACCATAGGCCCCTGGGGGCCTAGCAGAATAGAGCCTGGTCTGGCCTAGTGCTGGCAACATAGGCTTCTTTTCCTTCAACTGGTCTTGGGCGGATGCCAAGGCATGGGCTAGATGGACCTTACAATTCTCCTCTAGGCAGCCTCTCAACCAAGGGGGTTGGGTACAAACTATTGCCTCCCAAGAATCAATATAAGGGAATTGGTCTGGGTAGCCAGGTTGACCGGTATTGACTTGAGAGACCTTTGCAATTACTTCCCTATCGAGAGCCCCCTCTGCTGGCCACCCAATGCCAAAAGAGGGCCAGTCAATCTCACAAAAGGCATGGAGTTTCTGTGGGGTGAGTTTAACTCCATAATCTCCTGAATAACCCTTTTTGATATTCTTAAGCATACAACCTAAAGGTTTCTGTTTACTCTGTTGTCCACCCATCCTTCCACCCGTGGTTGGTGACACACATACACTCAGAGATTCGCTTCTCCCGTCTATGGTCATTGCCCTCGCGAGGATCTTTCAGGCACCTCTTAGCAATTGGGTCGGTATAAACCCCCTACTCAGGTCACTGGAGTAGACTTCTCATGAAGATCCAGTGACACTACCCTAAGCAGTATGAGGTTCACCACAGAACCACAGATAGGGGCTCGACTCTTGCTTCGTAGCAAGCCACGTCTCAGTCACACACAATCGCACACCAAACACTCCACCCTCCTCCCTATATACCTGAGAGGTCATGGTTTCCTCTAACAAATATAGAGTACTCGGATGACCTCGAGAGTTGATCAGACTCCCCTTCTATCCTCTAGCGGAGAGGCTGTCCTGGGACCCGGATCCTTACCACTCAGTTAGGCGGTGCTCCTGGGCTGGTTCCTGCTCCTCTCCAGGTTCTGTTGTGCTCTCAGAGGCACAGCCCAGATCTGCTGGAAGAGTCATCTTCCCCTACAGACAATAGGTCCACTGGCTCGCCGGGTGAAGTCCGCTTCTCCCAGCATCCCGGGGGCCAGAGGACAAGGGAGGTGAAAAACCACGGTCTCTGGATCCCGGACGAGCCTTGAGAAATGTTGCGGGATTCTCAAACAGAGAGACGGGACACCGAGGCAATAAGCTGGAAGCAACATTTATTGATGCCGGCATCGCCTCAGTGGATTCTTATCCAAAGGCTGAGCCCTGATTGTAACATGGCAGGCAGTTTTATACAACCTTGTACTTCCACATTCCTACACAGCTATAGATATTCCACATAAGGAAGGAGAACATAAGGAGAACATGGCTTGGTTGCCAAACTATAAGGAAACTGGCTTAATCATTTAAGCAGGTTTTCAGACTGCTGTGTCAGCTGGAGAGTCCTGGGGAAGGGAGTGGGAGTGCAGTCAGGAACTAACTCGTTCAATCAGGAAATGGTCAGACATGGTCAGCCTGCCGTAGAAGTACAAATTTCCAGTTACAAAATGGTCATGAGGATGTAAAGTGCAGCATAGGGAATATAGTGAATGGTATTATAATAACCGTATGGTGTCGGGTGAATACAAACTTATTAAGCTGATCACTTTGTAAGGTATATAAATGTCTAATCACTGTGTTTTACACCTGAAACTAATATAATATTGCATGTCAACTGTAACTGAAAAATAAATTTTAAAAATAGATAGATTTAAAAGGACTAACCACCCCAGCAGAACATCACCAGACATTAGGTAGGCAATTCACAGAAAAAAGAAATACAAATGCCTCTTAAGCTCACGAAAATCTCTTAACCCCAGTCATAATAATTGGACAAAGTAATTCTCACTTAACAAATTAACTAAAATGCACAAGTATGACAATAGACTTGGTATAGTCATGTGATACCTTACATGAATGTACAAAGTTTTTAACTGTAGTACTGTCTGGAATAGCAAAAGACTGAGAAAAAAACAAGTGTCCAGCATTAGAGGACTGCTTAGTAAACCATAGTAGCTAAAATAAATAAATAATAACAAAGAAGTGGTCTATGTCCTGATTTGGAAGTTCTCTACTTTTTTAAAAACAACTTTATTGAAATGTAATTCACATGTAATGCAAGTTACCCATTTAGAGTGTACAATTCAATTGTTTTTAGTATATTACAGTATTTTTTTAAATCGTGATATATATATATATACATACATATATACATATAAACATAAAACTTGCCATTTTAACTGTTTTAAGAGTACAATTCAGTGGCATTAATTGCTTTCACAGGGTTGTGCAACAATCACCACTATGTATTTCCAAACTTTTTCATCACCCCAAACAGAAACTCTGTAATCATCAAACAATAACTCTTCGTTCTTCCTCCTCCCAGCCCCTGGTAACCTCTATTCTACTTTTTGTCTCTATGAATTTGCTTGTTCTAGCTACCTCATAAGTGGAGTCATACAATATTTGAATTTTTGTGTCTGGCTTATTTCAGTTTGCATAATGTTTTCAAGGTTGATCCATACTGTAGCATGTATCAGAACTTCATTTCTTTGTGTAGCTGAATAATCCATTATATGGATATACATTTTGTTTATCATTAGTTGATGGACATTTGGATTGTTTTCACCTTTTGGCTGTTGTGAACAATGCTGCAATGAACAATGACACACATGCCTCTGTTCAGTATGTTACCTTTTGTGTAACAATCTCCCGTCAGATACAAATATATATTTGCTTGTAGTTTGTATCTGTGTACAAAAACACTGGAAGAATACACATGAAACTGTAGAAGAAGAATCATTTTCCCTTTACCCTTATAGGTTCGTGGCTAATACCCCCTGTAATAAAAGACAGATTAACAGGAGAAAAAAACAAATTTAATAGCATGTATACCTCCTGTGAATATGGGAGATACACAGGAAAACTGAGTAAAAGTACCTGAAATGGCCCAAGCCGACACCTTAAATCCTATCTTCTGCTAAAGACAAAGATGTTGGGGAGTGGGGAGGCCAGGTAAGAGAGGTTACCAGGAAAAGCATAGTAAATAAGGAGGTTGTTACGCAAATTTAAGTCAGTACCTTTTCCACTGAGTTTCTTGTGATTGAGTCATCCTCTGCTAGCTACAGAGTCTAACACCCTTACAAATGGGTATTTCCCTTATAAAGGTATATTTCTTACAGTGGAGTAAAATCTATTCTGTTTTCAGAAATCCTCCAGTGTCTATAGCCTCTCGAAATTAATCAGCTCAAAATAATCCTTATGCCAAGAGGCAAATTTTGGGTTGGCATATACTTTTACCCTTCATTCCCACCTTTGAAACACTTTCTCAAGAAGTTTCACAGTGCAGAAGCTGAGTCGATACATTGCTCCATATCTCATGAACCAGTCTCCTGGGCCTGAGAATAAGGCAAAGAGCTGTGTCTCATTTCAGGAGGTGGTGATGCAGGCTGGCTCCCAAAGTTAGGCTTATATGGTGCAAGTGATTAAGTATTTAATAAGAGGCATTTCTATGTATGGACCACAAAAGAGCCACATACTAAACCTGACAAGCTTAGGGGAGGCCTGCATGGTGGGCCTTACAAACTCAGAGACTGAAAAGAACCACATAGGATTGTCTGAATATTAAAATTCCTAAGAGTAAGTCAGGGAAGGTAGTCACGTCCTAGGTCTGTGGCTTACTTGACAAAGGCCAATCTTTACCTTAAATGAACCTATCTGTTGTCTTTTTGCATCTTAGATAACATACCTTTGAAATGTCAGGGCACAACCATGGGTCACCAGAGCACAGTAGTCCTCATTGTTGTCTTGTTTCCCCCACCCTCATACCATCTCTGTGCTGTAAATATTAACTATCCTGTACCCACCAATGTAAAAGAAGTATGCATTTTTCTATTTCTTTTTATCCAATCTCAAAAATTTCTCCACGTGGTTTCTCTCACCCCCTTAATCTACCATCAATGGATTTCATGTAATCCTCATGTCTCTTCTTTTGATTCTAATGTATAAAACAAGCTGCGAAACTGCCATTCTCCAGAGCGTTTTTCAATTCGTTGAGATTTTGCTTCCCAGCAATTATTGTCAGTTTGGCTCAATTAAACTCATAAAAATTCTCTACAGGTTTGGATGTTTCTTAATGTCATCATGTGAAACAAAAGAAAAGCAAAGGTTAATGGTTAGAACAAATTATAAACTTAGTTTTTGAGTCCAGAGGGCAATCAGTTGAAAAAGTTTCTAGATGTTGGGCTCAAAGCATCTTTAGATAGAGTGAGGGCAGATAGTGGCAACCTGACAGATTGTCCTGGTTTGTAGTTTGAATGTCTCTGGGAATATCATCAGGTATTCTGCTGAACTTTCTGAATGGCCCACATAGTAATAAAGATTGTGTAAACATGAGCTCTTGTGGTGCTTTCTCTGAAATTTATATGAAGTTGTCCAGTGTTAGCTTGCAGGGCTTTGGGAAAATGGCAGTTTTTGTTCTCAGTGATTCCAAGTCAAAAAAGTGGGGGGAGAGAGAATGGAAACGTTACTTTGGAGAGTTGTAGCCAGATATTTGAAGGAACAAGAAAAATTCAATATCCAATCTAGTTTTCAGGTAGATAACAAAACCTCAAAAACAATAAGTAGGACTAGAATCTGATGTCCATAAGGGGTATTATAATTTATTTACTAAAACATAATTTTTCTCTTTATAATTATTCCCATTTCTACCAAAGATAATCACAGTGGAGCTAATTTGTTTGCGAAATAAGTCTAGTCTCAATAAACTTGGCCCGATTATTTATATAAGTGCAACAAGAAAAGTGATTGACCATAAAGATATTTAAAATTTGCTTTACCAGAACTTTTTATAAGCCATCTCGGATTGAACTCTTAAAAGCCTCTCAAAGCTGGGAAGCCAAGCCAAAATCTTGTCATCAGACTTCACCCGCAATACCTATAAATTTCCTCTCTTGTTAAGGTCCCCAGAATATCCTAAGGTTCCTAGGCCTGCCAGGAAGTAACCTTTCTTAATCTCTTGGTAAAGCTACTGGGAACCCTGTAAGCAAGGCATCAGGCTGTTTTTCCAAGGTGCCTTATTGACTCCATAAAGTAACCTTAGTTTCTTAAAGCTGACTGGTCATATTGTAACCTCATGCAAACTTCATTTCTCTAATGTAGATTTTTTTTTCTCTGATGCAAGCTGAGTTTGCCCAGATAATGGCATTATGACTTGCTTCTTTCAGACCTTATCCTCTGCATGCCTGCTCCTTTAATCATTAAGTCTCAGAACATAAGATTAACAGAGCCTCAAATCTATAATCATGAGAACAATAGGTTTCATTTGGAGTTAAAGATTAAGGATAACATCTTGGCTTTAGATGTGTTTCAGCCCCAGGCCCATAGAGGCAGAACAACAACCCTACGGGCCACCGGACTAGACCAGGGGACCAGACCACGAGACCAGATGTGATGGAGCCATGGCTGATTCCGAAATCAGACACGATCCGTTATCTCAACCCTCCCCCTCTAATTATTCAATCACTAGCACCCATGAACACAACTCCCTTAGTTTCCATGATTACTGATTTTTCCCTATATAACCTATACCCCCAAGACATCTGGGGAGCCAGGCCTTCGAGCAATAACCCTCCTGTGTCTCCGGGACTTGCAACTCTCTAGTAAACCTTGCTTTCTTTGCTTCAAAAACCTGCATGTATTTCTTCTTTGGCTTAGACACGCACATACAGATGGACCCCTTTTTTGTCTCGATAGCAATATCTAGTTCTATGCACGTCTTCATATACAACATTCCAGTTGAAGCCTTGGTAATACAACCGTTTCCAACTGTGTCCTGTTATATGGCGAACACATTCTTATTAAATGTATGCAGAGAAGTATATTGCCATGCAAATAAGAATACTCAATAAGAATTTCATAATTCTGAAAGGATAAGATAGGGAGAAAAAGATAAATGTTTCAATTCTGTTTACAAAGATATAATTTACCAAATTGCAGCGTGTTACAGATAGCTTAAGAGGGGTTTCCTAAATCTGGAAAAACAAAACATCAAATAATCAGCAGTGTTTCAAATAAAAAGTCATAAAAATTATAATTATCCTCATTAGTTAGTCTTATGTAATAGATTCTTGTTGATTTTGATCTTGTTAGCAGTTTTAGGAATTCATCAGTTTCTCCATTAGAGTTCTATAAATTCTTACACAATTCGGTAGTATGAACTGAAAGTTATTAGAAACCTGTATTTGTAAGAATCCTTTCCAAGGAATCTCTGAAAATGAAGCACTTTTGCAAAAGCATCAGAGTAAAACAATAGCTTTCTATAAATGACAAAAAACTTAAAAATGATGAGAAAGAACTTAAAGATCCAATGAGAGTTTATAATACAATTGACAATGAAATTTGATAATTTCTTTGACATACATTTTAAGATAATAACTTGAATCAAAACTGATAACATTACACAAGGACGAATTAGATTTTTAAGAATTTCACACTATTTCTGAAATACTTACATTAATAACATAAATCCATACAAATATAACCTAAGAAAATTTTGCATTTCTTCATATTTGATAATGCTTCTCATGTAATTAAATAAGTTTAATTAGTTTAATATCACTCTTTTTAAAAGGAGAGAGAAAAAAAATTTTTAACATGTTCCAGGAGCCCTCTGGAAAGTTAGTTCAAGGTCAAAAAGACTTCACTTACAATTTCGTTTTGGGAAGTTTGTCAAAAATATCAAAAGGTTTGGATGCTTGACTAAATAGGATCACAGATCATTATGAAACAATACTTAATTATCTATTTAACCAAAGTTACACCAAAAGATTTCAAAGGCAGATACAGAAGGTTACATGGTTGTGAGTGAGCAAAACTTAGCTCTTTTAATATTGAGAATGTAACTGTACAAATCTTCACTTCTCAAAGACTTTTTCTCTTCTTTTTCTCCTTGATTCAAACTGAGCTTGGGCTCACTTGCTTCATTCTTTCCTTATTGGTCAGCACACCACACCACCACTACCTTCAAACACTTAGATCAGCATCAAAGCCTCAGGTCTGTTGACCACAGAAACAGAGTTTAGGTCAAACTAAAGATAACATCTTTCAGCTCCACCCATGAAGGCAGAGTGATCCTACTGGCATTCCCTTGAAACCAGACAGAATTACGCCATGACTGACATCAGAACCTGATGCAATGATTGACTGCCTCCTTTAGCTACCATGACTGATGAGTTTCCCCCTATATAACCTATCACCTAGAGGCTATCAGGAAGCCAGGTCTTTGAGTGTTAGATCACCTGTGTGTCTAGGCTTGGTGCTTTTTCCTTAAATAAATCTCTACTTTCTTTGCTACAAATTCCTGTCCATGTCTCTTTTGGCTTTTATGAATGCAGGCAAAAACGAACCCCTTGAGTTCAGTAACAAGAAGACTCAGTTTTCTTTAGTAATCAAAGACCTGATGGTAAAGACAACGTGAAGCACAGAAAATTATTTTGGTAATACAGAAAATCTTTGCTTTCTAGGCTGATTACTTTGTGCTGGCTGAAAAATTACTGTTTGGCTATTGCCCATGGGAACATGACGCTCTAACAATAAGCTTTCTGCTTTTGTACCCCCTCCCCGGCCCCCGCCCCCCGCTTGAACAACCAACCTGTGGGTTGACAGTAAAAAGAAGAAAAATAGACTCATGTGTTCAAACAGGATGAAGAATAGGGGTTTAGGGCTTAAAAACCCTGTACTTCTACATTTTAGGGCTGCTTGATTTGGGGTATGCGTACCCCTGGCAGAGATGCAGCTGGCCGAATAAAGA
>NW_006440820.1:1431372-1438258 GCF_000325575.1 Pteropus alecto
AGCCAGCAGGCCCAGAAGAGCTAGCACTCTGAAGATCTGGACCCCAAGCTTAGGGGTAACCTTACTTTTATAGGGCTTAACAAGCAAAGGCAATACAACTGTTCTTAACAAGCAAAGGCAATGTATCTGTTCTTAACAAGCAAAGGTAATACATCTGTTATCTAGACTGAACAAGCAAAGGGTAGGGTGAGTCTTCAGTTGATCTCTAGGTCACCTGCCCCTTTGCCCTATGTGGCAAGCATGTCTACAGATTACAATGTTAGCCATTTGAGTAGAAAATTCCTCTTCATCAGGAGGAAGCAGATATGGAAGAAGAGACCTCCCATCCTTCAACGTCCATACTAATAATAAGGGGGTTCATGATTCTTAGAAAAGAGTTAGGCAGAAAAGTTAGTTAGGAGGTGTCAGGTCTGCCTGCAAAGACTCTGAGGTCATCCACAATTAAGCAAGCCAGAAGGCATTTTTTTAACTCACAAAGAAACCAGTAGGCAGAGAATTAGGTACCAGTTTAAGCCAGTCACTCGCACCTGCACAATGAAGACCCAATGACCTTCGACTCACCTGAGCTTCATTATATCATAATTATAATATGATGCATAGTCCCAGAAGTTCATTAATATTATTATAACAGACTGAATTTTGGGAATAGACATGCGCAGAAAGCAAAATGATGAATCACTGAGTCCTGTCAATCTTAGTTGTCAATCAAGGAAGCCCACCCCTCTAAGAAAAGTAACCATCCATAGCAGAAAGGAATAAAAACCCTGAAGGCTTTGTTACTAGGCCTTTTGGGCCACACTTCTCTTGCTAAGGCTTGCTGCTACTTCTGGAAGTATACTTTCCTAATAAAACTGTTCTTTTCTACTGTATTTCGGTGTCTTGCTTAATTCTTTGTTCGAGACATCAAGAACCTGGACAATGTGCCGGGAGAGGATCCCCACTCTCCGGTAACATAATTACACTATTTATATGAAAGCTTAGATGTAAACCCCTTATAACAAATTCATTCAATTTTAGCCAGTTTCACTACAAAAGAATCTATCTCTCCCTTTGACTTCTCAAAATTATATGCCCATTTAGTAGTCCTTTACTCTCCTCTTTCCCATCTTGAAACAGCCAGTTGTTCTACTTTAGGACACAATTTATTTTCCCTTAAAAAAAAAAAGCATCTCCACTGTAGGGTCCAATAGAAGAGACCTTGTGTGTCAGGACCCCTGGCAGGTGGCAGTAGTTGAATAGAAAGCAGTGTGCCTCCAGGGGCTTGTCTTTAGTCAGAGAGCAGGTGGTAAGAAATCAACTCCTTATATAAATCAAAATATATAGCACTCTTTAGATCTTACACTGTAGGTATTAGAAAAGTTTGGAAGCTGTGATCATCTAGTCATCATCAATAGCCCTGTTTGATAATGTAAACAGTATAGAAAGCTTCTTGGTAATGTTTCATCTAAATGGCAAGCACTATACAAAAACTTCTGTTCATGTGTGGATTTTACACTAAAAAAAAAAATGCCAAACACATTTTATACTTCCAATTAACAGCTCCCAGGAAAATGTAAACCTTTGCTTTATGATATTTCCTATGTATAGTGTTAAGCATGAAATAGTTTTAGATCCAGAATTTCTTTGAGCTGAATGAAATGAAGGAAAACCATGCTATATTTTTTTAAGGAAAACATACACACATAGACACATATGGGTATGTTCACCCTTCTCTTCCAATGTGTTTTCTAAACCTTTGCTTATACAACCTGTACATATTTGTGCGTGGTGGTGGTGGGATTTGGGTATTTCCACTTAGCCTGGTTGCAGGCTCCTTAAAGGTGTAACATATCAAATTTTCTGTCATTGTGATATAGAGAGGAGGCAAGAGAATTAAAATGTTAATCAAGCTACAATCAGAGACTGCAATATGCTGATCAGCTCTGCAGCCAGGCCAGGAGGACACCTACAGAACAAAGGAAGATTTCTCCTGAGATTGCTAACAACCCATTTCCCACACCTGTGAAGGGGAAACAGGAACCACAGTCATTACCAATAGCTAAAACCATGGGGAACCTATGGATTAAAGGCTGGGAATTGCCAGCAGGCTTTCGCTCTACATTTTTCTTACCTTTTCACACTACATTCTCTTCCCCTTCCTCACTGTATAGGCACTGGAAACTGAAGAATGACATATAAACTGAATTCCCTGAACACTCAGGGTCCCTCTCAGTTCCTTTACTCTGTCTCTCTCACTGTCTCTCATTGTCCCTCTCACTCTCTGCCTCTGAGAGGAGACCATACTCTGCTGTGAAGTGTTACCCCTTTTCTAATAAACTTTCCTTTTGACTCTAACTTTGGCGTGTATGTTGAATTATTTCTACACTCTCTGCCAAAGGACCCTCTTTTTCTCTTAGGGCAGGGCTTGGTCCCCCCCACCCCAACTTCCTGCCCTCCTTGGGGAAATTTGCCCTGAACTGCATCAATTGTGATTGTTTTTTTTAAAGACCAGTTTGGTATGCCTTCTCACAAATGATGGTCTTGTACTTAAATATGGCATTTTTTTTCCTAATAAACAAATCACCTCTGTTTTCTACTAAAAAAAAAAAAAACTGCATCTCCATTCTTTATGCTTTCAAGTTACCAAAAAGATTTTAGAAACTATTAAGTAGATATACCATAAAACATAATTATTGTCGAAAGTTTATCAACTTTTATCTTACATCTATTTAATTCACTTGTTCCTAACAATCGTATTTAAATTACTCATAAAATTTTTATGGCTTTGAACAGTTAACCATCATTTTAAGGTTTTTTCTTACTAACCAATTCTGTAAATGGGATAATATGAACTTATTTGACTAGTAAGCCCAGGTAAAATAAAATTTGCATGTCTGCATTAATTAAATTTGACAACTTTGAAGACATGCCTATTTTAATTAAACCAACAAACCAAAACTAGCTTTCATTTACCAAAGTTTATCTCAGAGCAAATGAACTTGATTACATTTGGGTTAGTTTCTATATTTTTAAGAGTTTTAGAAGTACTTAATTTATATGTTTATTTTTCTTTAAGCCAATTAAATAGAGCTCTTTACAAATTAATTTTGGCAATACCATCCAGAGGTAGAAAAATCATACATCTACAAAGTACACATATAGACAGATACATAAACATATAGACAAATGCAAACAGAGATATTATAGCTTTCCTTTAAATTTTTGAGCCCTGAGACAAGTATGGTAAATATGCAAAACTCATTAGTTTATAAAAGAACAGTTGCATCCAAATTGTGTTTCCAGCAGACTAAGTTAAAGTTACCCATTCGGATAGCTAAAGATGACTCTAGGTTCCTAGAGAAGAACAAGTAGAATATTTACATTTCAAAGGCACAGAGAAAGAATATCAGTTTCTCCAAGAAGGACTTTTGTTTTCTAACTCCAGATCTTTCATATCTACAAGCCTTTTAAGATGAATAGGGGAGCTTTGGGAACTGCTAAAAGGGAAAGATAGGTTTTGAATTGCTTCTAGAGCTGCATTTCTTTTCTCATAAAGACTCAATTTGTAAAAACAAAAACAAAAACAAAAACAAAAACAAAAACTCAATTTGTGAGACAAGACAGCCATTTTCTATTCCTCAAAGAACTGGGTTGCAATCTCAATGATATAAAGGGGCTGATCCCGTGGCAGCCTAACCCTGTCTGACCATTTCCTGCTCTAACGAGTTAGTTCCTGACTGCACCCCAATCCCCAGGACTCTCCAGATGACCCAGCAGTCCAAACACCTGCTTAAACAATTAAGCCGGTTTCATTATAGTTTGGCAGCCAATTGATGTTCTCCTTGTGTTCTCCTTCCTTATATGGAATGTCTATAACTGTGTAGGAATGCGGAAGTATAAGATGGCATAAAACTGCCCGCCATGTTACAATCAGGGCTCAGCCTTTGGATAAGAATCCGCTGAGCCAGTGCCGGCCTCAATAAACGCTGCTTCCTGCTTATTGCCTCGGTGTCCTGTCTCTCTGTTCGAGAATCCCGCAACAATCCAACTGCATTATCTTCAGTTTGCTTCCTTACATCAGGGAGATTTTCAACTAAAATGGAAATGAAAGGATTCCTATCTTAGGGGAGAAGACCTAAAAAAAAAGTTCTTACCAAACTCTATGGCCAACTTCTGACCATAGAGCTACTTTAAAAAAAGATTTTTTCAAATATCTTTTCAGCTGGGACAAACTAAATGTCCCTGGCAGTATTGAACTAACTTCTTCTTTTTCTTTTTTTAAATTATCTAAAATAGCTTTTATTGAGGAGATATTAAGACTATAAAGAATTTATTTTAAAAACATTAAGATAAAATAATAGCA
Source organism: Pteropus alecto (assembly GCF_000325575.1). NCBI lineage: Eukaryota > Metazoa > Chordata > Mammalia > Chiroptera > Pteropodidae > Pteropus > Pteropus alecto. The sequence continues at coordinate 1,435,715 of NW_006440820.1, forward strand.
TTATAATTATATAATAATAGAGTAACATAACATCATAATGTTCCAATGTATATATTAACAACTGTTTCCCTTTGTCTTATAAAATCTGAAGCAATTTTTAAAAATAAAATTTAATAACTTTTCCTCATTAGTTAATGTCATAGGCACTACAGCTTTACCTGTACATATGACCAGACCTTAATAGCTGTTTCAGGAGTAATCTTGAGAACAATCATATCATTTTCTCTCCACAAAGAAATTACTCTACACTCTTACCATCTCTATTAAACAGCTTATTATCTTTACATTTTTTGTGTCTAAACTCTAAGCCAGTCTCTACTTGGCTTCATCTTTATAACCTTAGTTAAAGGACTTCTGTTCAGCTTGTCCTCAGGCAGTTCTCAGTTATGGTTGCTTGTAATTTACTTGTAATTTTGATGTGGTCATGGGAGGAGGCGAGCACAGCATTTACCTACTCTGCTATCTTGACCGGAAGTCTCTCTCTCTCTCTTTGTGTGTGTGTGTGTGTGTGTGTGTGTGTCTCTTTTTTTTTTAAACCACAGCCACATCTAGTAAATGGTTCAAAACCAAAACTAATAGGCCTTTCATAGCTTACCCATGGATCCAAGAGGCATCTCCAAAAAAGATGCACAAGATATTACCCTCCCAAGACGTAGGGCCACTCCCAAAGATAACCAAAAGAAATACAATTCCCCTGAGAGCTGTTAATGGTTGGTAAGATGCTAGCTACAAATGAGGTGCAAGCTTAATTTCTGTCTGGCCATATTTTCTGTGCCTCCAACTTGACCGTTGAGCCACCTGCACACACAGAACTGCAAACCTCTGTGCCCTAGGCAAACCGAAAACCAAGCCGAATTCTCAGAACATATAGTGAGACAAAAAGGAAAGCAATAGCTGTGACTAAAAAGGAAAGGATCAATAACCAGTAGGTGCCCCCAAACAAATTTTAACCAGAGTCACAATCCAAAGAACTAATTCTTACAAATGTTTTTCTCTTGCTCATCTAAATTTCCTGTGGACAAAATAAATCTAACCAAAAGTAACCTAACAAGGTGATCTGATCATAAATTACTAACTGGGCAAGTCATGGTGGGTAGTCAGGCCTCAGACCTATAACTTTCCTAGTAAAAGTTTATTTTTACCTTAAGCAAACCTTTCCATGGTTTCTGTGCATCTAGGTAATCACATATTTGAAATGCCTCTTTTTCAGATCCCTCGGAACTATAACCACTCTCAAGAGAGAGCAAAATCTTGTTAACTATTATGTACTCCAATCAAAAATATTTCCCCACCTTTCTCCCACTTTTTGTGTAATCCTCCTTACATTCCCTTCTTAATTCCAAATGTATAAAAGAAACTGTAAACTGTCATTCTGGGCAGCATTTTTCTCAGTATGTTGAGATCTTGCTTCTAGGAATATCCTGTTTGGTTCAAATAAATCCTCATAAACTCCTATAAAAATTCTCTACAGGTTTGGACGTTCTCATGGCAACATTGGAAAGGAAGTGACAACATGAAAATTTTACCTTTCTTTCTTGACTGGACACTACAGACAGAGAGTGACTTTCATAAGAATCCCTACCTTTTATATCCCATCTGTAGATTCTAGAGCAAGTAAGATATCTCAATAAACAAGGATAAGGTTGTTACATAGATTTAACTCATGGCCTCCTCCATTGAGTTTCTTGTGATTTAAGAGTCATCCTCTTCTTAGTAAAAGAGAGGAAGACACCCTTACAAATGAAGATTTTCCTTATAAATGTAATTTTTCCTTACAAAAAGGTAAATTCTACTCTGCTTTCAGAGATTCTCCTGTGTCTGCAGCATCTTAAAAATAATCAGCTCAAACTAATTCTATGCCAGAGGCATATTTTGGGAAGGTATAGTCTGCTCCCCTTCAACACCAATAAAAACAGTTAAGGATGAGAGTATGAACAAGGTAGGTAGATACGAGGAAGTCATCTCATTAGATATCCCTTTTTATATTTTTATTTTCGACCATCTGAAATGTATTGCCTAAGTGAAAATTCCAAATCTTGTGATGTTCTTAAGTTACTAAAAGCACAGATCCATTTATAAGATAGAAACCTACATACAGGGAAGAGTGGAGGGGAAAAGTAGTAATGAGTAGCAAGTTATTCACTCTCCAGTCAATGTACTATTTCTATAAGTTCAAATTGAGTAAAGAATAATTTAGTTAATTAATTCATTCAACAATGTTTATTAAGTTTTTTCTTTATGCAAAGAACAGAAATGTCAAATTATACTGATTATATTTACCTCTGTGGTGGTTCAGAATGAGCTACCCCAGGATGTGCCTCTGTGGTATGCAGATTACTTTGAGCTAAAGGCAATTTTAGCTTCTGACTCAAGAGAAATTTCTGGCCCTCTCTTCAACTACCTAGAAGAATTTGAATTAGGGGCCTTGCCCATAAGAGATTATCAGCAATAACTTCTTTTGATTTATCTACTGGGCAGGGCAAACTCCTATTTAATAAACATCTGCTCTTCTAATCATCCTGCAATGATCCTTTGAAGCCCCCA
>NW_006440820.1:1438285-1449487 GCF_000325575.1 Pteropus alecto
CCCCTTGTTTTAGCCCCAGCAAAAAGAGATAAGCCAAAACCAGTCTTTTCCAGCTTAGATGCTATCTTTGGCTATAGCATGACCTTTGGCTAACTATAATATTATAATCTCATCCACATTGCAAATACTACAGTTCCCATCATGCACCTGACATCATGGCAGTTATGGAACACCATATAAAGAAGAAAGAGTGGGAAATTGAATTCCCCGCCTACCATTCTTGCTTCCAAGAATAAAAGTTCATAAAGCAAACATCCCCATGCCCTGCCCACCCCCCGCCCTCTCTAAGTTCATCCATATTCCCCTCCTGAGTGTGTATTTTCACTTTAATAAACCTTGTGCTTTCCTGCCTGTTCTTCATCTTGCCCTTGAATTCTTTCTAGACAACAACGTCATTCGTAGCTTAGGATATCTTATGACCTCAATCCCCCTTTCTATCTCTGAACCTCTTTTGCGTGTGGGGTCTCTGATACTCTCATGTATGCGGGGTTCCCATACATATGTATGTATTAATTTTGGTTATTTTCTCTTGCTAATCCATCTCGTGTCTGTTTGATTATTAGACCAACCAGAAGATCCTTGAGGGTAGAAAGTTTCTTCCTCTTCTATATCTCTAATGTTTATATTAAAGTAATGATTCTTATAAACAGCATACAGCATTGCTAATAATATTATCTTGCTCTTTCCCAAATTACAATATTCTGGGATGGAAAATAAAATAACCTTCATAGGAGAAGAACAGTGTTTAAAAAAAGTCAATTGCCCAAGGAAACAAATGAAATAAAAAATAAAGCCGAATTTTCCTAGTTTTGTCAGGAGTACATAACATTGTTAGAGAAATTAAACTCACACTGCCTCATATTTCCATCTAAAAAAGTAGGGTCCTAATAGCCTAGAATCAGAAAAAGGAGACTTGAAAGCCATCATCTCTTATCATAACCAGAAAACTCCAGAGCAAGAAAGAAATCATTTACTTTTCAAAGGAAGGCATAGAAGAAGACAAGGTTAATAATAATGTCATCCAAGAATTTAACAAAAGGTAAAAGAAAGAAGCACTCATCTCAGATCAGTGAAAATGCTACTATTAAAGAGTACACAGAAGAGAAAATTGCTCACATGAATCAGAGATGATGGAGCAAAGGAAATAGCCCTCAGTCAGATACAAGTTCTTAAAGTCATAGACAAAATTTGCTGCAGCACCTGGCTAATCAGAGGTTATCCAAAGTTGGTTGTTGGGTACCAGGAAAACTCCTTCTGTGGCTTTATCTTTTCTGGCTAGTTTTTAAAAATAACTCAACACACTTCCTTGAGGGACTAAAAGCAAACACATGGCCAGAGCAGTCAGGCCTAAGTATATCAGGAGACAGGAAGGCCGCCAACAGCCCCATTCCCTGATGTAAGTCTTCCTGCCTATAAGCAGATTTCAAAATGACATTTCTCACTCCAGAATATCTAGCACACCTGACAATGGTCAAAGTGGGTTTGTTCTTTGAGGATGCTTTGAGAGTACATCTCTTGCAAAAGTTTTGAGACCCTACATTCAGTGTGGAAATAACCAGAACATCAGGCCATTAAGAACAAAGAAAACAAAACAAAAATAAAGACCAGTCTTTCCAGCAATCTGCTGTGTCATAATCATCTAGAGGTGTAGCCAGGGCCAGGAGCTAAATGAGATGTTGCCCCAACCAGGGCAGGCAGCCAATTCACTTCCTCTGGATTTGAATCCTTCCCCAAATTGGTGTGTGTGATTTTGAAGCCATTGTCACCTGCACTTGGAAGACAAAATATTAAGAAGTTTGCCCCAAGGCTGTATAACTTCAACTTCTTTGTTTCACTTATAAACAGATCCAAGCATATCACAAATGAAAGTGGAGGAAGGTGAAGGGTAGGAAGAGGGAAGTGAGTCATGTGGGTTTATTCTCAGTTGAAAAGTTATCTTGGAGGAAACACTGATCCTTCAATTCTACAAAGTGCAGGTAGTAGAGTTCATTTCAATCCTCTCATACTCATAATTATTCTAGCATTACATGCATTTTATTTTTTATTTTATTATTTTCCTTCTCTGTTGCTTTCCTTTATGTAGATTTGTCTGACCATATCATTTTCTTTCTTCCTGAAGAACATTTTTTCTCAATTACAGTTGACATTCGATATTATTTTATATTAGTTTCAGGTGTACAGCATAATGGTTAGACATTTATATAATTTACAAAGTGATTTCCCTCCCCTCCTTGTTAGTCTAGTACCTACCTGGCACTATACATAGTTATTACTGATTACGTGATACATCAAAAAAGGGGTTAATATCCAAAATATATAAATAACTCATATAACTCAACACCAAAAAAACTAACAATCCAATTAAAAATAAGCAGAGGACCTGAATAGGCATGTCTCCAAAGAGGACATACAGATGGCCAGCAGACATATGAAAAGATGCTAAATGTCACTAATCATCAGAAATGCAAATTAAAACCACAACAAGATATTACCTCACACCTCCCAGAATGGCTATCTTCAATAAATCAACAAACAAGTATTGGTAAGGGTGTGGAGAAAAGGGAACCCTCATGCACTGTTGGTGGGATTGCAAATTGGTGCAGCCATGATGGAAAAGAGTATGGAGGCTCCTCAAAAAATTTTAAAAAGAACTACTTATGACCCAGTAATTCTACTTCTGGGTATTTATTTGAAGAAAACCAAAATACTAATTTGAAAAGATATATGTGCCCCTGTATTCAATGCAGCACTATTTATAATAGCCAAAATATGGAAGTAATCTAAATGTCCATCAATTGGATAAAAAAGTGGTACCTATATACAGTTACTAGGCTGTAAAAAAGAATGAAATTTTACCATTTACGACTACATGGATGCACCTGGAAGGTATTATGTTAAATGAAATAAGTCAGAGAGAGAAAGACAAATACCATATGATCTCACTTATATGTGGAATCTAAAGAACAGAATAAATAAACAAACAAAACAGAAACAGACTCATAGATACTGAGAACAACCGATGGTTGCGGATGGTAGAGGAGTTAGGTGGATGGGTGAAAGAGGTGAAGGGATTAAGAAGCATTGGATGCATTTTAAAAATAATTACAAGCATTAAAAAACTGACTTAATGGAATTATGTTTTACTTTCATATAAGAGGGTAGTTAGTAGCTTATTTTTAACAAATATTCTACTTTTGTGAGGCAGCTTTATAATTCAATTTTAAAGTTGTTTTAAAGCCAATTTGAAGTGATTGTATGGCATTTAAAGGAATGGGTGAAGCAATTTTATGAGATTTTTATCTTATTTATAATTTTTTATATTTTCCAAATTTTGTATGACATTACTTTGAAATAAATGTTTACAGCAAAGTTATACATGCCTATCATTTAATAGTTGTACCAGAACTGTTGCAAGAAACAGTAGTCTCCCAATACTGCAGTCCCATAATTCCAGAGGCAACAAGTTTTAACTCTTTAACTGATCGTTTCGGTATTTACCTTGTAAATAATTTTGGGGAATGGGGAAGAAAACTAGAAGGAGTTTTATCGTGCAGATTGCCTCTTTTTTCAATGGTGGGATAGGGAGGGCCCAAGTGACAGATTACCTTATTGATGTTGACCAGAAACCCAGACTGATTGATTAAGTTTATGTATCTGGGAGAAATTAAAACTATAATTAGATCAGATATTAAATCTAAGTTTGGTATTATGGGCTTTTAGCACGAGTGATGCCACTTTGGTCCTGTGGTTTTCTCTTTAACAATTTCGAGATCTCCAAATATTTTTGATTTTGTAGTTTCAGATCCTATCTATGGACTTCCCTTTATAATAGGTGAGGATTTATCTCTTTGATACAGGCACAACTCCTATTTCAACTATGGCCATTCTCTCAATATAGTTACATTGTCATTTTGGCTAAATCAATTAGGTATTTACATTATTATGACTACATAAATCCTGTTGACCACCAAGCATATTGGTTATTTTATGTGTTATTGGTATACAGAAAAATAATTGTCTTTGTTTTACAATTTGAAGGAAAAAAATAATTTACGCTGACCACTTTGGAAATGTAGGTACATCATCTGTGTACTCAAGACTAGGAATGTAAGAGAGCTTTTTGGCTAACCATCATTTTGGCACATTGCTGGCACTCAATAAGTTGTTGTAGAATGAATGATTGAACAATGACCCTCATGTGACAAGTTCATTCTGTTCAAAACTCTGATTATTTGACTGAGGTACACTATTTGAACAAGCCATTTGAAGTCATTGAAATAGTCTTTACTGACTGATATTATCACTGTGTGGAAGACTTTTTTGTAATCACATTCCTCATTTCCTAAACCCATGTGGACACCCTTCCTCTCACCAGGGAGCATACTTCAGTATGGAAAAGCAGGCTTCTAGTTTTTTATTTACTGCTCATTTCTTTGTACACAGTGCTGAAAAGTACATGATTTAATTACATACAGAGCATCTGCTTTTCCTGCAATGCACAAAATAAGATAGATTGGTTGTTTCCCGTGGGTTATTTTCTGGAAATACATCAGGATGTGGATTAGTGTGAAGTTGAACTTGCTCCCGGTCCACCTCTCACTTTGCCAGGCTACATTGTGGCTCATCAAATAACTACTAGTGAACAAAGCATCTCTCCTCCTATAGCATAACTTCTCAGTTATAATCTGAACAAGCTGTCATCTAATCCTTCATCATAAATGTGAAGCATATTTGTTAAGCATTGAGTCATACTTGACACTTCAGTGGTTTCACCTCACTAATGCAAAATAACAATTTGGTGTGTGATATTATTTTTTGCCAGTAGCAAATCTGCTTTTTCTTTGAGCTTACTTAATATATATCATCAATTCTGAGATTGCTTTTACAAGCTACCAGAAGTAATGTGATTCATGCATGTGTTGGTCTCAAGAAGGGTGACTTTGAATCATGCTTCTTTAGGTCAGTTTCTTCTCTATTTTTAGGTATAAGATTAACAATTTACATAATGCAAAGCATTATTTTATGCTAGTTTTGAACAAACACAATAAATTTACCAGAAAGTTCACTCTGTTATATTTGAAAATGATAGAGGTTTCGATGTCTTGGTCCCACTATTTAACAAAGTTACGTAACAGACTATGCCTTGGGGGTGGTTTAAACAGATCACAGGTCCAATAAAATTCAGTTTTTAGATATTGTTTATTATACTTCCAATTCAAACTTTTCTTTTTCAAAACTTGTCAGAAATCATCACTAGCAGATTCACTTATACTAGCATTTACAGACTCATAGTGAAATTAACTGAAGCCTGTTGGTTTTATTTATGGCATTATTTTAAGTTGGAGCTTGTATATCACTCTTTTCATCATTACATGTCAATGAACCACTAGTGAGTCATTGACCCATTTATGTGAGTTGTGGATTCAACATAACAACACTATAGTAACCATGAAAAAAATGCAAATTTTCTTTAGCTGGGAAATAATACGAGATAATATTAGCCAAGCCCAAGAACACTGTTAACATTAACAGCTGAAGTCAGAGCTCTGAGGCCAGAGCTGGAGGTAGGGCGTACACTGGTTGGTGGAAGAATGAGCACTTTATGAGCACATTAAAGGAACCTAGACCCTTGGCTACCTGCTCCTTGTGTTAAGGTCTAGCTCTTCTCACTGCTACATCTAATAGCCTTTTCTCACAATGTTAACAATTGTCAAGTCAACATGTACCTTAATCATTACTGAAAAATTGACCTTTTTGCAGGATCTGCTCAGGGTTCTTCCCTGCTCATCACTTCTCCATCTCCCAGCTACATTAAAAAGGCAATGTTCATTAAGAAAATAACAGGATCCCTGTGAGAAGATAATTAATCTCGTGTTTCAAATTTGACCAAAGTGAATGAACGAAATTGTTTGGTTGCCTTTTCAGCTGAAGCCACCACACCATGCACAGACATACTGTCCATACCTGATCTCCAGGGATCTTTAGTGGTCTACAATATGTACTTTAGAGGTATCACACTACAGTGTTTTAGGTTTTACTTTTCTCATTTTTCTTTTCTTCTTTTTCCCCCTAAGTTAAGGTAGACAATACAGATCATAAAAAGATATTTGGGGAGACTATTGAGAAGATTTAAGAAGGTTCTTTTTGAGGGAAAGGAGGAAGTTAGTGGACAGCATGTCATGGGATTATGGAACTGAGCTGCAGAAGGAAAGCTTAAAAGGACATTCATGCCCTCTATCTATTTCCCAATCACAAGTGGTAGCAGGACCTCAGAGTTAACTCAGTTCCATCTCTTCATTTTACAGATGAAGAACCTGAGTTTCAGTAGATTTTTTTAGTCATATGATAAATGTGGTAGATTGTTACATTAATGGTCCCCAATGAATCACATCTTCTAGTATCCAGACCTTCGTAATAGTCTCTTCCCATATTTACTTGGGGTTTGATCATGTGCCTTGCTTTGGCCAATTGGATATTAGCAAATGAGACATAACAAAAGCTTGATAAGCCCTCATGCATTGGGGCTTGCTTTCTTGGAACTCTGATACCCCTGTGCTGAATCACTATGATGTGAAGAAGCCTGGATGAAAGGCCACATGGAGATGAGTTCAGGGGCTCCAGTCCACAGCCCCCATTAAGGGCTTGACATGTAAATGAGGCCATCTTGGACACTGCAACTCCAGTTGACTCTTCAGTTGACTGTGGCAGCATAACTAATGCAGGCGACACCAACAGAAGAACGGTTTAGCCAACCCATTGAATCAGGAGAAATCATAAATCATTGTTGTTTTAATCCACTAAGATTTGGGTGATTTGCTTCCCAACAATAGATAACTGATACAGTGAGTTACTTGCATAGTGACGACAAGTTACTTCAGAAAGCATAAACTTTGAATTCAGGCAAACCTGGGTTCCACTGTAACTTATTAATTTACTTAGCTATATGACTTTGAGTAATTTTTTGAGCCTCAATTTTTTTTCCATAAATTATAACTACCTCATGTCATTGTCACAAGGATCAAAAGAGTCTGCCAACTTACATGTATAGCGGAGGAAAAATACTCGAGTAACTCAAAGGGGTAGTTAGAACATGAGTTTATATAACATCTTAACAAAGAACAATAAATTTGTAGGGAAGTGAGAAGAACAAAATTTTAAACTTTCAAGAGCAGCAAACTGTGGGCAGGTAAATATATGGGGAAAACTAATGGAAGATAAAGGTTGTCTCAGGTTAGTTATACAGATTCCTCTTGGGGCAGTGTCTGGACTGATAAGTGTCTCCCTCTCAGGTGATTAAGAGTCTGAGCCTACTTTTAGGCAAATGGAGGGGAAAGCAGAGAGCTATTTTTGGCATCTGCTGTTTCCCAACTGTCTTCAGCTCAAAATGGTCATAATCCTTATGCCAAAGTGGCACATTTGGGGGTGGGGGAAATTCTGATCCACTACACATATGCTTAGAACAGTGCCTAGAACATAGTAAGTATCCAATTCATATCTGTGAATATTAGCATTAGAGTATTAGTATTAGTAATCACCATTGTAAGGTGCATGGTACATAAATAATATTCAATGAATACATGGCGGCTATCATCACTTCTCTTCTGAACATATATGGTACTCTTTCTGTTTCTTTCTCTCCTGCAGCTGTTATAATTATGGTGCCATTATTTGTGTCCATCTTCTCCTTGATAGATGATATACTTCTTCAGGGCAAGGTGTGTCTCACTCATATTTATGTTTCCCATTGTGTAGGTATTCCATATTAATGTGTTACATGTTTGTAAAATAGGCCACTGATCATAACATTACAGTTTCTGTGGTGAAAAACTATTACACTGTGAGCAAATATTATCTTAAATAGCAGCCTTCCCTACAACAGATAATACAATAGGTTCTGACCTTCCTTCAATGCAATACAAAATACTGTACTTAGTTAAGTAGAGGTCCACTGAAACAAATCGCAGATGCAATCAACATATTTCTTCCTTCATCAGAGAATTACGCTTTTATTAAATAATTGTTTTCCTTTTTTTTTTTTTTTCAAAGAATCACTGGCTGCCTTTAATTAGTTTTAACCCTAAAGCTTTTAAAAGTGGAATCAGAAGACAAGAATGCAGGGGACTAATTTTCCAACACTTCTCTTGTAAACTAGTATTTTAGATTCTTCTTAAGAGTAAAACACACTCTTCAGCTGTTTACAAGGTAATTTCTGAGTTGTAAAAACTCCGTGTTCCTCCACTGTATTCCCCCATTCGATCTTGGCTGTCACAGTCAGATAGGAAGAAAGCACGAGGATTCTTTTTTCTTGCATCTGCACTGGAACTTTAGCAGCAGACAGTAACTGCTCCAAGTCTGTCAAATACATGTGTAATTGTTTTCCTTTTTGGCAGTGGAGCTATGTTCTTCTTCTTCTTCTTTTTTTTTTTTTTTTTTACTTTTAAAGTTATTTTCTCTTATAATTTTGAATTTTTATTTTCTCTTAGTTTCAGGTATACAGTGCATTGGTTAGACGTTTATATAGTTTATAAAGACAATACAATACTATTAACTATATTCCCTGCTGTACTCTATATCCCTGTGACTATTTTGTAATTACTAATTTGTACTTCTTCATCCTTTCACATTTTTCACCCAGTCCCCCAAACCCCCTCCCCTCTGGCAATCACCAGATTGAGTGGAGCTATATTCTAACTATTTATAATGTGGTGTGATGCTTTCTATATTTCCATGTTTAATTCAATTTATATGAGAAATAATTCAAATATTGGTAGGTAAAAATTTATTTTTCTTTTATCTAAAAACTGATTATACTAGCATACTAATGAAGAAAAGTTGAAAAACAATATAATTTTAAATCGGAATTGATATCATATGTCATATTGTTTTGCTTTCAATGCAACAAGATGTTTGTTGTTTTCAATAAACGCAGACTGCATAGTGACAACAGATATAATAAATGTAGAAAATACAAAGATCCATTTTGTCACCGTGGGTTTCAGATTGTAAACAAATTAAAAGAATGCTGTATTAGGCCCCTGAGAAGGAAATAGTAACACTTTGCTTACTAAGATAAAGAATTTCATTCCTACCCAAAGGAAAAATGAAATTAAAACTCAAATACAATGACAACATTCATACAAAATTGATTATATACTTTATGCCAATATATATAGAAACGTACACAACCCAGGCAGCAGCTGCAAGATTTGGGGGTCAAGAGACTGGAAGGAATTATAGAAATCCATCTAAAATAAAAGTTGTTTTACAGGCTCCCCTACTGAAAGATGACTTAATTTAACAATACAGCAATGGAAAAACAAAACAAAACAAAACAAAGAAAAACAGAGATGGCCCCTGCCCTGAGGAAATTAGAATCTGAAAAATGTAAGCAGAGATTTCTCAGATCTTATTAACAACTATGTCAGAAAATTGAACTAAATCTTCTACCACTGTAAAATATCACTTCCTAAATAGCAGTAGCTGCTGATGTAAGACTTTATAAATTAACCTACATAAAAGGTTTATATATTCTATTAGATACGTTCCTAGTTTTTCATTCCTATGTAATTTAATTGTTTGTTCATATTGTTCATACAGTTTATGTTGCTGTTCAGTTTCCTTCTTATGTTTTAGTTTTTTAATAAAAGAAGTAAATCTTTGCAGATAAAGTTTTAAGTTTTCTTTGTTCCTCACCCTAGTTGTGGCAGGCAGATGCTAGGATGGCCTCCGTGATCCCCACCTCCTGTATATGCCCCTGCCCTTGAGTGTGGGTGGCACCAGTGACTTACTTCCTAACTAATAGAATATGGCAAAGGTGATGGGATGTCACTACTGTGATTATATTATATAATTCCGTCTTGTAGTGGACTCTCTAGACTAGTCCCTCTCTCCCACTGCTGGCTTTGAAGACGCCATGAATCCTACAGCTATATGGAATTAAATGCTGCCAATACCATGTGAGTGTGGAAGGGAATGCTTCCACAATCAAGTCTCCAGTTAAGACTCTCTCATACTCCTTGATTGCAGCTTGTGAGACCTTAGTAGAAGACCCAGTTAAGCTATGTCCAGAGTTCTGACCCACGAAACTGCGAAATAAAAAATGTGTGTTGTTTTAAGGCCCTGTTTGTGGTAATACCGTTATATAGCAATAAATAACTAACACGCCAATCTTATACTATCTCCTCCCACCCCAAATGTAAGCACCATTATAAATTTGGTATACGTCCTTACTCCCATGTTTAAGTAACTTTTCTATGTGTATGTTTACTGATGGATAATGTATGTTATTTGCTTTAGACTAAATGTTTATGCCCCGCCTCACAAATTCATATGTTAAATCCTAACCCCCAATATGTTATTAAGATACGAGGCCTTTGGGAGGTGATTAGGTCATAGGCAGAGCTCTCATGAATGGAATTAGTGCTCCCTGGCCCCTTCTACCCTGTCATACAGCTAGGACATGTCTATGAACCAGGAAGCGGGTTCTCACTAGACACTAAATCTACCGATGCCTTGATCTTGAACTTTCAGTTAAGAACTTGGAGCATCCAAAACTGTGAGAAATAAGTTTATGTTGTTTATAAGTCAGCCAGTCTATAGTATTCTGTTAGAGCAGCCCTAATGGACTAAGACACTGTTGTTTCATGAATTTTTAGATTTACATAAATGGTATCACATTGTACATATTGTGCAACTGGCATTTTTCTCTCAATATTATATTTTTCAGTTACATCTATATGTTCTGTTGTACAAGTACACTACATTTGTTTATCTATTACATTATTGACGAACATTTAATTGGTGTAGATATCGCTTCTCAACTTTGCATTCAATGACCTCAATAGCTAGAAATCAATCACAGTGTATTCACACCAGAGAAATCTGCAAATGCTAGAAAACAGGATTTTTATCACCTCAGAAAGTCAGTGGTCACGTATTTAGCAGTACATCACCACATATCCCAATGTTTGTGAAGAGTTTCTTTAGGCTATAGTCTTAGATGTAGAATTTTTGAATCTTAGGATATTAACATTTAAAATTTTACTATATGTTGTCAAATTGCCCTGGAAAGTGTTTGAACCATTTTATCTTTCCACAAGTGTGAAAGTTCATTTTTTTCCAAATTCTCGCCAACACTTGGTATTTATTTTTGTCAAACTGATGGGTGTAAAGTGGTATCATTGTTTGGTTTTTGTTCTTTAT
>NW_006440820.1:1449643-1450168 GCF_000325575.1 Pteropus alecto
TATATTCACATACCCATGAAATCATCACTATATCATGTAAATTTTTTTCTATCATAAATGAGCACTAACTTGCTTTAAAAGTATTAATCAGTGCTCGTCACATTTAGAAACATGTCTAAATTCCTTATCCTGACCCACAAAGCCCTCTATGATCTGTTCCTGGTAACTTCCATCTTGTACCTTTACTCTTTCACAGGAGTTTTCAAATTTGGTTGTCAAGTTCCAAGAAAATTCATGTTTTTTTTTAATTGCATCGTATTTGTAGATTTCATCTATCCTGCAATGCCATAGATTATAAGACACATCATTATTTTATGTGCCACTAAGAAAGAAAAATTTCTGCCCATTAAACTATGACATAATGTTTTTTATTACTTAGACTTTTTATTTTATACTTTTTGAAGAAACTCCTTTAGACTTATTTAGATATATACATTTATCATATATTTTTATGTGTCCATAAAAATGAAAATATAAGTGAAATACACCTGTCCCTCAATTAAGCGGTATTTTTTATGCAAGTGT
>NW_006440820.1:1451528-1473984 GCF_000325575.1 Pteropus alecto
TCATTATTAATTTATTAAATAAATTTCAAGAAGAAGGCTCTGACAATTTGAATGTAGATGATATTAACGAATTACTGGTTGATCATGAATTAATTGACTTAATATGTGAAGCCCATACTGCCAATGAATACGGCAGTGACCTTGAACCAGTTTCATTCACTGCAGAAAATATTTACAAAACTCTTCAATTGGCCACAAAACTGGAAACTGAAATTCTAGATATTGATCCAAACATCCAAAGAGGCTTAAAATTTCGAAACAATTTTTTTTTAAATGTTGCAGTGAATCAATTGAAGAATTGATTAAAACTTAGCAAAAGATGAGGTTGGAAAAACATCATCCAAAAACATAACACAATGAAACGGAAGTAGTACTTCCAAATATTTTGAGCACTGAAGATAGTGACTTTGTGCTAATTAAAGAGAGAAGGTTGGTGCTTTAGATTACAGTACAGACACCGACATTGAAGAAAATTTATTTTGGTTTTTCTGAAGTTTCATTAGCATCTTTTTGTGCAAATATGTGAAATAAATATTTTTATGACTTATATTGGTCTATTTCTTTAGTATTTTTTTTTCATACTAGTGGACTCTTTTTACATGGATTCCTTCTGCATTAAAAAAAAAAGATGCGTAGAACGGATAATCTGTGTAAATTGAAGAACAGATGTAAATTGGTTAAGATATCCCTAAAACTTCTTGACATTCAGAATTTGACTCTTCTGAATCATTGTAAAACTTCAGTATCTGTGTTCTTCCACATAGTAATAAAACCTCTGTGCCATTAAGGACATTGATAATGTAGCATTTATGATAATAGTTTATCCAGTGCTGTCTCTGAAATGTTCTTCCCAGCCGTGGTACCAACACATAATTCAGCTTCACCTATTTGTGAGTATCTTCTTTTCTTAGGTCCTTGACTGTTCTTTACAACTAAATATGCAATTTCAGTCATTCTTCTAATAAAAGAGATTTGCTTCCTTGGCACCAAATTTATGCCTCCTCTTCTGTTTCTGTGCCTTTATGCATGCACAATAATTTTCATGAAATTTTCATTTTCACACTAAGTCATAATATTGCCATTTTAAGATCTTTTGAACAGCCATTAAACTCAACACATGTAGTCCAAAAATGCACATAACTCAATTGAAGTTTCAAGAATATGAATAGTTATGACCAAAAGTTTACTCATGCTCAGGCAATGACAGCTACATCACAATTATTCCTTGGAAGGACAAGAAGTAAGAAGCTATTGGTTGTAAGAAACATCTTAATCTTAGACATACTTTAAAAAATATGTTTATAGTTGATGAATGATGGTATTTGTAGCAGAATTGTTATTTTTTTAAATGGAGTTATATAATTTCTAATATCATAAGGGGAGATTTAACATGGATTTTCTTTTTTGTCTTTTAATAATGTTTAGTATTTTTTCTTATTTTTGCTATTATAAATGCTTTATTTATACAAATTGCATTTTATAATTGATTATTGACTTTAGGAATGTTACTGTTGTTTTATGTATTGATCTTGTGTTCAGCAATCCTGCTAAACTTTCTTACTATTTCTTAGATTTCCTTAGATTTTTTATCTAGACAAGCCATGCTGTCTACGAATAGCAGCACCATGTCTCCCTTGGTGATCTATGTTTCCTAATTACTTTCCCTTTCATGTGTTAGGACAGTAACACAGTTTGGAATAGATATGGTTATGATGGGCATCTTTTTCTTGTTTAAAAAGTTAATGCTTCTTAAGTTTTACCATTAAACAGGAATTTTGCTCTAGATCTTTTCAAGTTAAGGCCATTCTCTTATATTCCCAGTCTGCATGAGTTTTAATCCTGAATCAGAGCTGAATTTTATCACATGCCTCTTCTGTCTACTAACATTAATATAGAGTTCTTCTAATTTACTCTGTTAATGTGGTGAATACTGTTAAGATTTTCTGATTCAGGACAACCCTTGAACTCCTGGCATAAACCCTATCTAGTCATACTATATTGTTTTTTTTATGCAATAAACTGCAGTTAAGTTGCTATTGTTTTATTCAGGATCTTTGAATCCACAATTAGATGTAAGATTAGTCTATAATTTTTCTTAAATCTCATAAAATAAATTAGGTAACTTTCTTTTTCAATTCTCTGATAATAGCTTGCATAAAACGGATTTGGGGGATTTCATAAATCTCACATGTAATGCTACTTTAACATGGAACTTTGGTAAGGACAGATATATTTTATTACCAATTAAATTGTTTATGGTTAGTAATCTACTAAAGTTTTGTATTTCTCCTTGAATCAACTTTGGATATATATATTTTTTAAATTGTCCATTTTATATGTTCTTTAATTTATTGGCACAAATTTGTTAATAGTATTATCTTCTTGTTTTTAAATTTCTACAGTAAACTTAATAATAATTACTTTTTATTCCAAAATTTCTTTCACTCATTTTTTTCTTGATCATTCTTGCTAGAGATTTGTCTTTCTTTAATTTGTGAAGACCATTTTACATAAGTGTTTTGCATAAAAATATTATCTTTTTATCCCCAGGAATTTTTGTTAATTTTTAGTATATTTATTATTGTTTTTAAGTTAAATTAATGCCTAATCAATGTTTAAAAACTTCAAAAGTAACTGATATGTTGACTGTAGTAACTTACTTGCTTATTTATAATTAGTTTTAAAAATATGATCTTACCTTATATACTATCTTACCACTTGCTATTATCTTATATGATATATACATATATGTCTTTTCCAAATAAAGATATTTTACTTACAGCTAGAAAATTATTGACTTTAATGATATCTATTCATTTATTTTTTTCTAAGCACTTTATTATATTAAACACATTTAATGTTCATGAAAATTCTATCAGAGAGAATGTCATTACCACCATTTTATAGTCAAAAACACTGAGGCACAGAGCAGTTAAGACACACAGCCTTAGAGAAATGCAAATTAAAACTACAATGAGATATCACCTCACACTTGTTAGAATGGCCATTATTAGTAAATCAAAGAACAAGTGTTGGTGAGGATGTTGAGAAAAGCAAACCCTCACACACTGTTGGTGGGATTGCAAATTGGTACAGTCACCATGGAAAACAGTATGGAGGTTTCTCAAAAAATTCAAAATGAATATACCTTTTAACCCAGCAATTGCACTTCTGGTTATTTATCCAAAGAAAACTAAAATAATAATTCATAAAGGTCTATGCACCTCTATGTTCACCGAAGCACAATTTACAATAGCCAAGATATGGAAGCAACCAAAATGCCCATCAACAGATGATTAGATAAAGAAGTTCTGGTTCATATATACAATGGAATATTACTCAGCCATTAAAATAAATGAAATCCTACCATTTGCAATGACATGGATGGCCTAGAGGTTATTATGCTGAGTGAAATAAGTCAGAAAGAGAGAGATAAATATCATATGATTTCACTTATATGCGGAATCTAAGGAACAGAAAGAACAAACTAATCAAAAACAGACTCACAGATATGGAGGACAATCTGGTGACAGCCAGAGGAGAGGGGGATTGGAGAGCTGGAAGAATGGGATGAAGGGTTAAAGAAGTATAAATTAGCAGTTGATAGATGGTCACAAGGATGGGGAGCATGCATAGAGAATGCAGTTAGCATTAATGTAATGGCTAGGTGGAGATCCAGAAGAGAGAAAGGGCAATTAGGGGGGATCATTTTATAAACTATATAAATGTCTAAAAAAAAAAAAAAGACAAACAGCCTTTAGTACAGAGCCAGGCTCTCTATAAAAGGCTGTGTGTGAGGTTTTGACTCCTGGAACAACGTGGATGGGTGGAGATCGGGTCTGTGTGTGTGTAATGGATCCAATAAACTGCCTAAGGGAAGCTGAGGACAAAAGAAAACAATGGAAGGGAATGTTAGTGTTGGGAAGGTGGTGGGTCGGGGCTAGATGTCTGGGCCCATTACACTCAGGCACTCCTGTACCCTCAGACTTCTTCATCATGGTTATGACTATGCTGGACTTTATACTCATGCAGCTCAACTCTCACTCCTTCATGCACCGTCTACAGCCAAAGCTCCTTCTGGATCTTCAGGGTCTTCAAGGGCCTGCAGGTGCTGAGGTCCATCTGGGTCCTGCAGATGCTCAGGTCATCTGGGCCACAGCTGCCCACCCTGGTGTGGGGTCTCCTAAAGAAGACAGGACACAGGCCTGGGCTCCTAAGGAATGTGCTGTAACCTTTTCAAGGGATAGGAGAGAAGGAGAGTGCAGACTCCAGCCAGCTTCTGATAAGCTTCCTGCCATCCACTGAAAATAATCTCTTCATTTTCCAGAGAGAGCCTGGGACTGTCTCAAGTCATCAGCAAATCAAGGATCTCCTGACTTCAGTGTCAGCTCTGGCTCCCACCTCTGCTGATCCAGCTTCCTGACCAGCCTCCAGGAAGTAACTAGGACCCTAGAACAGACCCTGAAAATAAGCTTTTGTGAGTCTGGTTTGGTCCTGAACAACCAATCCTCTTCTCTGCAGTTCTTCTGGCGCTGTTCCACTGATCTGACCCTAAGTGCTTCCAGAACACTATGTTCACCCTCTTTACCTTGTTTACCTTGGAAATCTGGTCTCTCATTTACCCTGGACAGCTAGACCCAGGGAGGGGCAGAACCCAGCCCAGGTAGAGAACAGGGGGCTGGCTTGGGCAAACCCTGAGGGCTCAGTTACCCCATCTGCAAAGTGGGACTTCTGATGCTTGCTGGCAGGGATGTAGTGAGGAGAGGCAAGGAACTCACAGCTAGAATGGGTCCCTCTCTCCCAGGCACCTAGTACATTAATAATAGCAGTCTAAACCTAAACAAAATTAGTGAATTTGCTAACTGTTATGTGGCTACAGGCATTAATTTCCAATTTGCCTTATTCTTACATTCAAGATGAATCTGTCATGTAAATATTTAATTTTGTTGTTTTAACTTGCAGAAGTGTGTATTTAAAAACTTCTTTTTTTCTTAAACTGGCTTAATAACAGCTCACATTTTACTCTTAAATATATTGGTCTTGAATTTAATCGATTTTGTTTTTAATGTAACTACTTATTTTTCATCTTAAAAATATTTAGATTTTTCTTTTTGGTTTTAGGAGCCCAGTATACTCTCCGTGTACATCCATCCTGGCTTTTCCAGAGCAAAAGCCTCAAATCTTTCTATTTGAGTCTCAAGCCTCCCACACAATGCCTGGACAAGGACAAACAATGATATTATTGATAACCACCATTCACTGAACATGTGCTGTATTTCAGTCATTGTGCCAAACGTTTTGTGTGCATTATCAAAATTCGTTGAGACAATAATTACTTTCTAAAAACCAGGCCCTCTTAAATCAAACTACAATGAGATATCACCTCATACTCATTACAACGGCCACTATCTAAAAACCAGAACAAAACAGAAAATAACAAGCATTGGTGAGGGTGTGGAAAAATTAAAACCTTTGTGCACTGTTAGTAGGAATGTAAAATGGTGCAGCTGCTCTGGAAAACGGTATGGAGTTTCCTCAAAAAATTAAAGATAGAACTGCCATATGATCTAGCAATCCCACTTCCAGGTATATATCCAACAGAATTGGGAGCAGGGTCTCGAAAAGATATTTGCATATTTGTGTTTATAGCAGCATTACTCACAAGAGTCAAGAGGTGGAAGCAATCCAAGTTTCCATTGATAGACAATTGGATAAACAAAATGTGGTATCCGTACAGTAGAATATTATTTAGCTTTAAAAAGGAAAGAAATCTTGTCACATATTCCAACATGGATGAACCATGAAGCCATTATACTAAGTGAAATAAGCCAGTCACAAAAGGACAAATACTGTATGATTCTACTTATATAAAGTTTCTAAAGTAGTCAAATTCTTAGAAACAGAAAGTAGAAGGAGGATTGCCAGGGGCTAAGGGAATAGGTAAAAGGGATGTTCAATGAGTACACAGTTACAGATTTGCAAGATGAAAAAGTTCTGGAAATCTGTTATATAACAATGTGAATATAATTAATATAAGAGGATTGTAAAAAAAAAGGGGGTTAAGGTGGTCAATTTTATGTTATGTGGAGTTTTTTTACCACTATGAAAAATAAAAAATAAAAATAAATCAAGCTTTCTGACTTTGAGGATTAAGAAACAGGGGTACCTAGTACAAGGTTAAAGAACCAACACTGAAGCACCAATTCAAGGTCTAAGAGTGCTCATATCACAGAATGTTTTCACTTACTTTAAATCTTTATTTTATTTTCCCTAGAATTTAACAGAATTTGGTACATTTGAAAATTTTCTCTTTTAGATCTTTTAAAGGGAAAGTATATCTTTGTATTCTTTTATTCTTTTTTTTTCAATATACCTTTTTATTTTTAGTCAGCATGACCAAATGATTTGTCTTCCTAAAATGATTCACTTCCGGACAAAGGCAAAAATATGAATGTTTCAAAACCCAACACTCGCTTTCAAATAAAGTGATAGGATAAAAATTAGTGGATGAGATCATTAAAAATCTTCAAGTATCTGATAATGGTGATTTTATTTTAGATATAATTGACATATAACTATATTATTTTCAGGTGTACGACAATGATTCAATATTTGTGTATATTGTGAAATGATCACCACAATTAGTCTAGTTAACATTCAAGGTGATATTTTTAAAAATAAGATTTAATTGATAAACCAATTGACATAGAATGTGTGAGCTGTGTTGAGGCAATCAAAATATGTTTCTCTAATAGGACTTCAATCTCATTGAGTTTATATTAGCCTATCTCCATTGACTGAAAAGAATTCCTATGTTTGTCTTTCTTCAAAAACTTTTCTAAAACATTTTTCTCCTTCCATCATAAGGGTTTCTGTAGCTGGATTTTTCTAAACAGTTTTAACTCTAGTGTGATAGAGACAAAGATGAATTCATTGGGTATTATAGTAGATTGACTAATTTTCTCCCAAGGATATAAAAAATCCTAATCTCTAAAATTTTTAAATGTTACCTAATTTGGAAAAAGGATCTTTGCAGATATGATTAAATTAAGGATTTTGAGATGAAACAATAACCCTAGATTATCAGATGGGCCCTAAATGCCATCACTTATAAGGACTTATAAGTGAGAGCCAATGGGAGATAACACAGATGAGAAGGCAATATGAAGACAAAATCAGAGATCGAAGTGATGGAGCCATAAGCCCAAGATTGCTGGCAGCTGTCAGGAGCTGGAAAAGACAAAGAACAGATTCTCCCCTGGAGCCCTCAGAGGGAGTACCGACCAATTTCAGACTTCTGGTCTCCGAACTGTGAGAGAATAAATTTCTATTGTTTCACACCACAAAATTTGTGGTAATTTGTTACAATAGCCTCAGGAAACTGAAAAAGGTCTACATTCATGTGTGCCCTGTTCAGTTCTTGGTGTTTAATGAAATTGACTACAAATAAGCAGTCAACATGGAAATAATATCTATAAAATAAATTATAAAACACATACAATCTAGTCAGAATTTGTAATCAAAACATTAAAATCAATGCATGACATATTAAATGCATTTCCCTGGCCTCCCAGAATTTCCTCTAAAGATGTCTGAAACCACAGGATTTGTGCTCAGAAGAAAGCTCTATGAGGAAAACACACAATGACTTTGAATACATTGGGATCCATCGACAAAGGACATGGATAAGTTAAGTAGCCAGGATGTTATGACAGACTCCAGTGTTACTGTTATCAATAGAATTTCTGAGGCCAAGTACCAGCCTTGGCCAAGTTCTTAGATTGCAGGATTCATGCCTATTCTCAGGGCCTGTGAACCTAGCCCTCAGTCTTGAAGTGTTGAGCTCATTAAAGATGGCTCACATGGTCTCTGGCCTCACATTATTGTTCTGAAATAGAGCTCCCAGGTTAGGCAATAACCATATCTCTTCACAGATAATGGCCTTAGGAGGTCGGAGATTAGAAAAGCTTAGACTTGCCAGGTTTGGAAAATAAACATACAGGACACCCAGTTAATTTTGAACTTCAGATTAAACAATGAATACTATTTTAGTGTAAGTACGTTCAATGCAATATTTGGGACATATTTATACTAAAAAAGTATTTGTTATTTATCTGAAATTCACATTGAACAGGATGTCCTAGTATGGAAACTAGTGATCCAAATCAGGAACAACTTCCACCTTCACAGAACTTATAGTCTGGTTAGGGATAAAATAAGTGCACAAAGGACTATGGTACAGGCCACTGCCTGAGTCTTGAGAGGGGTACCACTCATATACTAAAGGCCCACTGAGGTAAGAGGTCCTTTTGCCTGGTGAAAGTGATGAAAACTTGGGAAGGCTACAGCCTTGGAAGGATAAGGAAGATATGAGCCAGCAGAAATGAGGGAAGGCAGTGGGGAGGTCTTTCAGGCAGTGAGCCCAACCTGTTCTAAGCAGGAAAATGAGAGCTGCTATGAAGAGATTAGCAGATGGCCTAAAAGATGGCAGATAGGAAGAGAGTGGAGGACAGCAGTGACAAGGATGTTGACTGTGGGCTTGGATAGAAAAGTAGGCTAAGATGAGTAAATGCACATTTATCAGCCCCCACTGCTGCCACCACCACCCACTTGAACCACCATTTAACCACAAGACTGAAGGCTTTTGATGTTGTAAAACAGGCAAAGTGTCCAGAAACCATTGGAGTCTCAACTCTCAGTAGAGGTGTTAAATTTATGCTTTTAGAAAGACATTAAGATCTCTCTCTGACTCAAGGTTAGAACTAAAAGAAGGAGCCTCTGTGGAATCCATTCAGGATTGTAGAGTGATTAAGGAAGTGGCATAATCTTTTTGTCGCACAGGGAATCTCTGAATTGAGAGTCCCATTCCATAGAAACTAGAAGAGAAAAATAGGCAAGGAGTGAACTGGAACAAGAAACTATTTTCCAGCTCTGGTGAAGATCTTTGTAGGCAAAAGGGTCAGGAGGGGAGGCTGGTACTCCTCGGGGTGGGGAAAGGAAAGGAATTGGAGGATTACTGCTGACTTGCAGACTCTCAGCAACGACGTCCTAGGGGATCATCAATTCTCTGCAGTATTGATGGGGGTAAGGAGAAATAAGAATCCAGAAAAAAAAATAGAAAAAAGAATCCAGGATCTTGCTCCTTAGCACCCCCCCCTCCCCCACCTTGCACAGAAATTTTGCCTTGGAGAGAAAGAACTGTGCATGGCTAAATGTGTGGGGGTTTGGAGGTGGGCACAGGTGGAAGAGAGAGCTGCTTCGATGCTTCCATCTTTCAACTGGAAGTATGGAGTCCCTTGTCTGAGTCCCCACACTTTTGAAATAACACTAAGAGCAAGCTTGCACAGACTTGAAGTCCACAGTTCAAATGTGAGCAACACGAACAAGTGCTCCTGATCTGGAGTGATCAGAAAACTATCCGTTGCTACGTAAATTCCTTAGATTACAGAAAGTATATTTAATTGAAGATGAGTTAGTGAACTATAACTTTACTGAGAATGGAGAATTCTGGAATGGGGATTTCCTCATCAATAAAGCAGAGAGTTTTAGAGGGAGGCTAACAATTTTCAGGGTCAAACTAAGTGTGTTTATGTTCATTCTCCTTTAATAAAAAGGACTGAACCTCTCTGAATATCATCCCAAAGTTCCATGCTTATAATTTATGGTAACGTTCAGTCAACTCTTAAATAACACATATCATTGTCAGATTATGTTTTCTCATTTCAGCACCTACATTTTCTGGGTGTCCATCCAGTCTGCTGCATATAAATCTTCATTTCCCATTGGGATGTACCCAGGAACATTCAGCACTTATGTATCATTTGTTCATGTCTTATGCTAAAATTTGTTGAAGATAAGTAGGTGTCTTGTTTGTGCTGTCATTAGGGAGTCCATATGTTAGCATAGCCATATGTGGGAGTGTTTTTCTCCTTTTAAGAGTTCAAAAAAGGGCATCTCCCAAGAAGCCTTAATTGCTTGTCCAAGTACAATATAAAAGCAAAACAAGAACTGAAGTCCTAGCCATGCCAAATATCTATTCATTTTATTCCATTTATTGAGTTTAGGGTCTAAAATAAAAGCAAAGCAAAACAAAGAAGATACTAATTTTATTATGCAACTAGACACTGTGTAAATCTGGTGCCTGAGAAGACTGTACCTGAATGTTTTGAGCATAATAGCCACTTCATACATTTAATCAAACTGTACTCTACACTAGTATAGTACATACATTTAATCAAACTATACTCTAGAATACTACACTAGTAAAAAAATAATATTATTTTTCTTCCATGCATCAAAAAAGAAAAAAAGAGAGCTAAGTCTTAACACTGAGAAATGTTTACTGTCCTTTGTAAAACTGTTGCTTAGTTTTATCTTTGACACTACTTATGTGTATAATAATTTTCCCAAAGTAAAGTCTCCATTTAAATACAATATAATAAAAAGTACTTTTCTTGTAACACAAGAAGTCATTTTTTTAAAACTAGAGGCCCATCCCCTTGAGGATTTTTCAAACTAGATTTCTCTGATTCTTTTTGTAGTTCTGCCCTTTCGAAACATTTATTCTTTACCCTTTAAAAAGAATTTATGCATCTGCTGTTTTGAAAATATTTTAAGATCTTCTTGGGAATACACATATTATGCTCTCAAATCTTGAAATAGCTGGAGTTCTGGAATATATACCAGAATTATTTACTTCTGAAGATCATAAACTTTTTAATTTCTTCAGTTTTTGCATGTTTTCAGTTCTTATGGTCCTGGTTTTCTGAGCATTATAATTTTAAGCTATCACTTTCCTCCCTCAGTGTATCAGATTGCTATTCTCCCAAGTTAGAATCCTGAGAAATACCTTCCATATTAAGTCTTGTCTTAAGCATTTGCAATGCTGTTTATAAGCCACCCAGTCTATGGCACTTTGTTATAACAGCCCAAATTGACTAAGCATCAGTCTTTGGGGCGTTTGCAAGGCCCCAGTGCTTGCTCCCCAGGGAACAATTATTGCCCTCTCTCTGGTAACTTAGAGTGATCCTCTGACTTCACCAAAAAGCATCTCTTACTTCCCCCCTGAGGCCTTGTCTGAAGATTTAGAAATAATTCACGGCCTCATGCATTACTGAATAGGGATTTCAGTTAAACACTGCCTTACCCAAAGGACCAACTCTAATGGTGGACCTTGAGACAAGTCACTCATCTGTATGGAGCCTTTGCTCATGCTCCATTCCTCCCCTTAAAGACAAGATGCTAAGTATTCTCTCACCCCAATCCCCCACCTCCAGTCTTCTCTAATCACATGCCTGCACAAGAAATGCGTCATTTGCTTCTCTACTACTGAGAAAATTCCTGGATTGTCAAGTCGGATAATAGAAATATGGCCTGGTTCCTGGTGAAAGAGTGGTCTTCCTGTTCATTTTTGAATAAACTAACCATAATCCTACCAGAAAACTATCCTTTAGTGAGTTGACCTTATTAAGAATTTAAATTTGATAACTAGATTAATCAACAAGTAAATGAATTCATTCCCTTTTCTTTGCTATCTTCAACTTCCTCCTGCCTCCATCAGCCATGACAATCTTGAGACAGAGTTGATAATGTTTCTCTGCAGCACACTCCCACAGATGGAGCAAATTATTGCACTCAGAGGTGTCCAGCTTGATAACACATCCTAGTATTGACTCTCTGTCCTTCTCTGCTTCACCCCTCCAGTGAACTAACAGCATATATGACCTCTGCGTCAGGCTCTGCTTTCTGGGGAAATCAATCTAAGACATAAAAGGAAAAAGGAGTGGCAGGAGCTATACTGTAGCTAAAATCTCTGACTCTAATTAAGAAGGGCTCATAGCAAGAAAGGAGTCAGACATCGGTAGGCAATGACTCAAAGAAGGAGGGCTCTTTAGGCTGAGAGCATCAACAATCATTGTGTGTTAAAAATTGAAGGAAAAAAACACTTTTGCTATGGTAAAAAGCTATAGACATAGTCAAAAGAAATAAAAGAAACAGAAAAAATCTTTGCAGGTTATATATTATAAAAGCTCTTAACAATAGAGAAGAAAAAAATAGAAAAATAAGTAAAAGACATGATCAGAGTGTTCCTAGAAAAAGAAAAGAATCTCAAACATATGAAAAAATGATCAACTTCACTCATAATAAGGGAAGTACAAATTACAACTACAGTAAAATACCATTTCTTGTTTATCAGATTGGCAAAAATTCAAGATTGAAAATGCACTCTATTGGCAAGCTTGTGGGGAAATGAGCACTCTTATTCATTGCTGATAGGAGTGTGAAATGGTACAGCCCCTATGGAAGGGAATTTAGCAATATCTAGCAAAATGAAAATGTACTTACAGTTAGACCCAGCAATCCTACTTCTAAGAATCAAATTTAAATTATACCTGAACAGATTTAAAAGAACATCCAAACAAGGTTATTTATTGAGCATTATTTGTACAAATGAAAGTTTGGGAGCAACCCACATGTCCATCAATAGGCAACAGACTGAATAAACCATTGTACAGCCACACGAGGGATACTATGCAATCATTTAAAAAAAAAAAAAGAATGAGGAAGATTTCTATATTGGTTTACTGTGACTGCCTTAACAAATTACCACAAACTAACTGGCTTAAAGCAACAGAAATCTATTATCTCACAGTTCTGGAAGCCTGACGTCCAAACTCAAGGCATTGGCAGGTTTGGTTCCTTCTGGAGGCTCTGGGAGAAAATCCATTCCATGCTTATCTCTTAGCTTCTGATGACTGCCCACAATCCTTAACTTTCTTTGGCTTGTTGTTGCATTGCTCTAATCCCTGCCTCCGACTTCACATGGTCTCCCCCACTGTATCTCAAACCTCCCTCTCCTTTTCTTAAAAAAATATTCATAACTAGATTTAAGGCTCTCCCTAATCCAAACTGATTTTATCTCAAGATCCTTACCTTAATTATACCTCCAAAGACCCTTATTCCAAATAAAGTCACATTCCGAGATTCCAGGTGGACATATCTTTTGAGGGAACACAATCGAACCCACTACTATCTCCATGTAATGGTATGGATTAATTTCCAGCATATACCATTAAGTTAAAAAAGCAACGTGAAGAACAGTGTTTACAGTATGCTATATTTTGCTTGAGAAAAGAGGAGAAATAAGAATACGCACACACACATGTATGTATATACATGTGCATATATTTTCAAACAGTAATACTGCAGTAACAAACTAGAAACTAATCAAAATGGTTAACTTTTGGTGATGAAGGAGGTGAGAAGACAGGTATAAAAGTGAGACTTCTGAATATGCTTTTTAATATAGTTTTGGCTTTTGAAACATGTAAATGTTCTACTACTCAAAAATATAATTAAATATTTTAAAAACTCTAAAATTGAAAACAGATCTGAACAAATGAACCTAACTTTAAATCACATAATATTATGACACAGAGGAAATAATTGCTTGATGTGACATTGTAATACTGAAATCTATATATCCTTAGTGGTATATATTCTAAGACTAAAAGAACTGCAAACAAATCTTTAACTTCATTCCATAGTTTGTTAGTAGTACTATCAGTTACTATTGTTTCAAAACCATTGTATGTATATAGTAAGATAGAGCAAATAAATAATTATGTTAACTTTATTAGGGACCAAGATTTTCAGTGTAAAAGAGATACAAGTGAAAATACCTTAATGTTGCACTTCTCTCAGCTTTACTGAGATATAATTGACACTGTGTGTGTGTGTGTGTGTGTGATGAGAACATTTAAGATGAACTCTCTCAGCAACTTTCAAGTATATAATACAGTATTGTTAGCTATAGTCACCATATTGTACATTAGATCCCCCGAACTTAGTCATTTTCTCACTGAAAATTTGTACCCTTTGACTAACAGCTCCCTATTTCCCCCACCCCTCAGCCCCTGGCAACCATCAATCTACTCTCTGTTTCAAGGAATTTGGCTTTTTTAGATTCTGTGTATAAATGAGATCATACAGTATTTGTCTTCATCTGTCTGACTTATTTCACTTAGCATAATGACCTCAAGTTTCATCTTTGTTATATCAAATGGCGGGATTTCCTTCTTTTTTTATGGCTGAATAACATATATATATATGTATATACACAATCTCACATTTTCTTTATTCATTCATCCATGGATGGATACTTAAGCTGTTTCCATGCCTTGTATATAATGCTGTAATAAACATGGAAATGCAGATATCTGATTTTATTTCTCTCGGATATATACCTAAAGTTGGGACTGCTGGATCATATGGTAGTTCCATCTTTAATTTTTTGAGGAACCTTGAAATTATTGGCTTACTTTTATATTTTAATTAGAAATATCAATAAAAGAACAACAGGAAAACAATAAAACCAAAAGGTAGTTCTTTGAAAAAATCAATAAAATAGAATTTTCTCATTTCATCTATGTTAAAACATCTATTGGCATAAAACTGTTTATAGTATCTCTTCATTAGCCTTTTAATGTCTGTAGGATCTGTAGTAATGAACTTTCCTTAACTCCTGATATTGATATTTTGTGTCTTCTCTCCTTTTTTTCTTCATCAGTCTGGTGCAACTTTTGTGCCAGAAGCAAGATGCTGGAAGATTAATGGAGGCATGTCGAAAGGATAAAGGATTTAGAAAAAATGTCTAAATTAAAAAAGAGGAGCCATAACGACAAAAGATAGTCAAAGATTGTTGATTGCATTCTGACTCTAAAAAACAATGGTATTTGCAACAAGGTTGAACCTAGAGGGTATTATGCTAAGTGAAATAAATCAGACAGAGAAAGACCAATACCATATGGTTTTACTTATACATGGAATCTAAGAAACTAAACAAACAAAAACAGAATCATAGATACAGAGAACAAACTGGTGATTGCCAGATGGGAGGGAGTTTTGGGGGGCTGGATGAAAAAGGCGAAGCGATTAAGAAGTACATATTGGTAGTTACAAAACAGTCACAGTATTGTGACTGTTTTTCTATGAACAGCATAGAAAAAAATAGCCAATAATTTGTAATAAATATGTGTAGTGGCAAGTAGGTACTAGACTAATAAGGGGATCACTTTGTAATTATACAAATGTTTAACCACTATGCTGTATACCTGAAACTAATATAAAGTAATATTAAATATTAATTGTAATTGAAAAATAAAAATTTAAAGAAATGGTAAAAGAATTATTAAGCAATTAGGGACATTTGTAAAGGAAATTGGTATTAGGTGATAATAAGGAATTATTGCTCATTTTCTTAGGTTTATAGTATTATTGTGGTTATGTAAGAGAAAGTTATTTATTTGTAGATGAATATTAAAAGTTTTAAGAGTGAGTATCATATTCATACTTTAAAATAGTTCAGAAATGAAGCAAATATGGTAAAAGGTTAACAATTGTTGAAACTAGTTAGTAGGTATAAGTACGTTCAATTTCTTATTCTTTCTCTTTTGCTGTGTGTTTGATGTACAACATTACAAAAAATGAGAGTTAAATAAATCCTTATATAGTTCTCTACTTCAGCACAGAGACAAACAGAAATTCCATAAAAGTTAAGGACTGTGTAAGCTAAAGTAATGCTAATTGTTATAATATACAAATCCTCAAATTCCAGTGACTTCATAAAATAAAAGTTTATTTCTTACTTGTGTAAGAAAAAAATCCTTATATGTGAAGAAACCACAGACATTTTGTTGAAACAAAATGTGTTGAGAAGTTAGCTTCACCCACATTTGTGTTTCGTTTTGTTATTCGACCTTCATAATATCCCCGTTTCATAATAAGACTTTAATAAAATTAATGGTGATTAATTAATAATGATATAATTATTTGGGTTCCATTTCATTAGTAACTTTTAAGTGATAACCTCTTGTAACAGGAACCTGGTGACAGGAATGGTAATGATGGGCAGTCTATTCATTTAGTAACAACTAATTAATTAAAAATTCTATTAAATTAATTAAAAATTCTATTAGATAAGGCATGTGTGTATAAAAAGATTCAAGTGGGCTGCTCCTAAGATCAAAATAAGTGATATAATGTCTCTGAGTTTGAACATTGGGACTCCTGAGATATAATTCAATCCCATAATTTTACTAGAGAGAAATACAGGCAAAGGAGATTAAGTCTTAACAGCTTGTGTAGGGTTGAGACCAGAAACCAAATATACTGACTTTCAGTGTATTATTCCTTTTAATGCCTAATGGTTTTCAACAGATGGGTTCATGTGTATAGATGGGAGTGCATTGTTGCCACAATGACTCAGGGATGCTAATGGCATTTAGTAACTAGAGGTTATGGATGTTAAGAATGCTTCAATTCAAGAGGTTATTTGACACAATAAAGAATTGTCATATCTCAAATGCCACTATTGTACCTCTTCTCCCCCTAACACACACACACACACACACACACACACACACACACACACACACACACACACACAGAAATTGCTACCCAAATACAACCTAATGTCAATTTGGCTGATTAAATGCACAATGTAATACCAAAGAAAATTCAAAACAGACAAGAAAAAAGATAATTTATTTTTAAATATTAATATTTTAAAAAATTAAATTTTATTCTTATTGATGCTTTTTCATGTTTTGTTAAACTTAACCTGGATTTTCTAGTAGAATATCAAATTGTTAGGTAGTTAGGCAGGCATGAGTGACATGAGCGAAGGCTCAGCTCTGTAACCATAGAAACCTCCCTTGAAGACCTTCCTTAAGGACCTCCCCAAAACACTCCCCTTTTAGGGTTATAAAACAACCTAAATCGTAGGACACAAAGGCCATAAAAGCTGCTGGCTAAACCAGCCACAAATGCATGCACAGAAAGTACTATCCTAACCTGCCCATAACCTCAGCCTCATTATACCATCATTATAATATCAAGACTATGCCCAGAAGTTCATGAATCTAATTATAACAGACTGAATTCTGGGTAGCAGCATGTACAGTAGGCAAAGTGTGATATAGGAGCCAACTGTCAGTCAAGGTGACTTCGCAAGTGGATCATCCAGTACGGCCCTTGTACCCTCCCATCATGGCCCAAATATAAACAGACCTTCCCACTTCTGTACTGTTTCAGCTCTCTTCACTGAAAATCCACACCTCTCTTGGAGTGTACTCTGTCTCTTACCTTTTATCTTTTCACCTTCAGATTCCACAAGGCTGCAGCCTTCCCTAATGTGGTCCATCTCCTTCTAAAATGTACCTTCAATAAATCTTATTTTTTCTAAATCTTGCTGACCCATAATTCTTTTACACTGGTAGAGAAGAACCGAGCCCACCACCCCCCATGCCCCTCCCCACCTCTACCCATGCAGCAACAAAATGGAAGAATTGTGAAGTCCTGAGGAACACTGGGGAAATCTTGAGATTGAAACTATTTCATGTTGACATAAGGTGTGAACCAAAACTGGAATGAATTAAATTAATTTACTGAGCAAAAGCCCCTTGTCCAATAAAACAAATACAAAACAAAACAAAATTAAAATAAACCAACATAGTGAACTCATTTGACTTGAAATTGAACTTCTTTTTGTTTTTCAAATTTAGTGAACTGGAGGGGAAAAAGAATCATAATATATTCAAAACAGACCAATATTTCATTCTATTCAAACCATACGAATGAACAATAACGTGTCAAAGTGCTGAGGTTAACTGGAACCCATGACAGTCTTGTATATTGCAGACCTTCTGTACTCTTAAGAGTAATATAGCTGTCCCATTTTGCATTTATTTTACCAGTGTTCAGTGGATATGCTTTAATTTATTTTAGAGGTAAAAACATAGAAACAGAATGCATAAAATGTTCCATAATGCACTTAGTGGTCCGAAAATGCTAAAGAATATCCATTAACTTAATTCTCAGCTGAGTACCTGCTCTGTGACAGACTTTGTCTGGCACTGCAGTAGGTACTATGAATGAAAAAGGAGCTGTGTAATAAACCTGACAAGCTCAGGGAAGGCCACATGGAAGGGCTGACAAACTTAGTGACCAAAAGTAACCACATAGGACAGTCTGATCATAAATTCCTAAATGGGCAGGCCATCCATGGCAGGTAGTCACATTCTAGACCTATAGCTTTCTTAGCAAAGGTCAATCTTTACTTTAAGTGAGCCCTGCCCACTGTTCTTATGGATCTAGGATAATATATCTATGAAATTTCAGAGTAATTTTCTTTTCTAGATCCCTCAAAAGCACAACCTCAGGCACCAGAGCATAAGACCACCAGATTACCAGACCATAGAACTCCTCATTGTTATGTTGTTGCCCGTGTACCATCTTTGTGATGTAAATGTTAATTATTAACTATTCTGTACTCATCAGTGTAAAAGAAGTATACATTTCTCCATTTGGCTTTTTATCTAATCCTAGAGATTTTCCCCCACTTTCCTGTCTTCCGCCTCTTTAATCTACCACCAATGGATTTCATGTAACCCTCCTTACTCTACTCCTTTAATTCTAATATATAAAATAAGCTGCAAAACTGCCATTCTCTGGAGCATTTTCTCAACCTGTTGAGATTTTGCTTCAAAGAATTTCCTCAAAGTTTGGCTCAAATAAACTCTTACATGACTTTTCTACAGGCTGGATATTCTTTTGTCAACAGTACTAGAAATAAAGTATCCTAATTTCAGTTAGACATTTGACGGAGTATCATGATATTATGGACAAAATGTAGAAATACAGATGGTATTCAAGAAGAATTTGGCAAATTTGTAATTGACTAAATAATGATACCAAAAAAATTTTAATTAATGTATCAATGTTAACAAGAATAGAAATCTCTAAGATCATATATATTTTTGGTCAGTTCTCTTCAGCACTTTTAATAACAATTTAAAGAAGTTACAAAGACTTTTTTAAATTATAGGGTTAGCAAAACAAAAGCTCTGAAGGACAATGTTCTCAATGTAAAAATAGAGAATCCCACAGGCTAGAAAGATGTGCCGAATAAGGAAGATGAAACTTAAGAGGAATAAATTTAATGTACATTTTCCTATTTAGTTTAAATAATTCAATTATACAAGTTCAGAATGAAGAAGGGAAAGTAGTTTGAGTACAAAAAGAATTAAGAATGTTACTTACTTTTATAAAAGATCGACTTGAGGTAACACTTTGATGTGGCCTCTAAAACCCAGCTCAAACCAGAGCTCTGTTAAAAGAAGCAAAGTATAACACAACAAAATCAGTATAGAAGGAAAGTACCTTAACATAATAAAGGCCATCTATGACAAACTCTCAGCCAACATTATGCTTAATGGTGAAAAACTAAAAACCTTCCCTCTAAGATCAGGAACAAGGCGAGGCTGTCCACTATTGCCACTGTTATTCAATATAACATTAGAAGTCCTAGGAAGTGCAAACAGACAAGAGAAAGATATAAAAGGCATCCAAATTGGAAAGACAGAAGTCAAACTGTCACTATTTGCAGACATGATTCCTCTATATAGAAAACCCTAAAGAATCCACAAGAACACTACTAGAAACAATAAGCAAATACAGTAAAGTTTCTGGATACAAAATCAACATTCAAAAATCCATAGCGGACTGAGGCTGAGCTGGCAAGACTGACAGCGCTCAAGGCCCTGGGCTGAGGCATAGTGGAGGAACCATAGGCCCAGGGCAGAGGGACCTCTGGTATTTGAGCTAAACCCTAAAGATGAGTCATTGTCTAGTGTGATAATAGAGTACTCCATAACCCCTCCTTCAGGAATGTACTAAAGAACCTGCTTCAGAAACCAAAATAACTAAAAAGACATCACAATAAGGATAAGTGATGCTGTAGGTCAGTTCTGAGAAACATGGCAGAGTGAGAGACGTCCCCAGATCTTTCCCCTTGAAACAACAATATGCTGAACATCTAAAATTCAAATAACAACAACAACCACAACAACAACAACAACTAAACTGCACACCAACATATTTGAGCATGAAATTTGCGTATAAGAGCTACCACAGGTCCAAACCCTGGATGTCAGTCGGTGGACTGGGAGAAATAAAAGGCTGCCTCTCACAGCCTTTGGAGCTCCCTGTAAGAAGAGGGAGAGGGGAGAAGGTGCAGTGATTTCCCTGAACAGCCCTGCCTGGGAGTGCTGTGAGTTCCATGCAGCTTGGCAAGGGAACGAGTCATCAGGGCAAAAAACAGAGAAGCAGGATGGGACGGCAGAGAAACAACAGTTGATTTTTGCAAAACTGAGGCGAAGCTGCAGCCTCCAATTACCAACCCAGAGGGCCCCTCC
Source organism: Pteropus alecto (assembly GCF_000325575.1). Classification (NCBI taxonomy): domain Eukaryota; kingdom Metazoa; phylum Chordata; class Mammalia; order Chiroptera; family Pteropodidae; genus Pteropus; species Pteropus alecto. The sequence goes on from NW_006440820.1 coordinate 1,471,784, forward strand.
CCCCATACCCTCAGAGATCCATCGCTGTGGAGCTCCAGGAGAATCTGAGCAAATGCTGCCAAGACTGTCTTTGACACTGACAGGGACTAAAACAGGGTAGCAAGCATAATTAAATATCTACAAGAAAATAAAAAAGGCATTTTTAAGGCTTTATATAAAGCAGGGATCCAAGAGGCTTAGATACCACCTACTGGAAACCAAAAGAAAAGCACTTTCTTTGCGGCAGGATAAAGAGAGACCTTTATATAATAAAGTTTTTTCTGGAAAAAAGGAAGAAAATACTTCCATTAATGCTCAGACGGAGAAATAGCCCATTAAACACCATGAACAACCAAGGTGACAAGGCATGTCAGAAAGAAAGAGAAAAATTTCCAGAAAATAAGCTTACAGATAAAGAAAGATGCAACTTAAATGACAGAGAATTCAGAATAGAACTTCAGAAAAAACTCAGTGAGTTCTGAAACGAGTCATATCAACAATTTCAGGAATTGAAAAAACACCTAGATAAGCAGAGCAAGGAGATTGAAACCCTCAAAAAGAACAGAATAGATCTGGAGATTAAAAACACACACGCACACACTGCAAGAGTTGAAAAATGAAATAACAAGCTTGGGAAATAGAGTTGACCAAATGGAGGAAAAGATCAGTGATATCAAAGACAGAAATTTAGAAATAATTCAGAAAGAAGAAGAGAGAAACTGAAGAATGAAAAATAATGAAAGAGAAATACAAGAACTAGCTGATACTATCAGGAGAGGAAACATAAAATTAATGGGTATTATCGAAGGCAACGAAAAGGAGCAGAGACTAAAAAGCATTTTCAGGCAGTGGACAAGAATTGGCCAAACCTAAGGAATGAGCTGGAGCTTGGAATTCAAGAAGTCAACAGAACACCCAATTATCTCAACTCAAAAAGGCATTCACCAAGACACATTGTATTAAAGTTATCAAAAATCAAAGAGAATTCTCAGGGCAGCCAGAGAGCAACTTATAAAAGATAACCCATTGGATTATCCTCGGACTTCTCAGCGCAAACCTTACAAGCCAAAAAGGAATGGAATCAAATATTTAAACACTTAAGAGAAAGGAACTACCAGCCTAGAATAATGTATCCAGCTAAGCTCTCCTTTAAATATGAAGGAGAAATTAAGACCTGTCCAGACATAGAAAAATTGAGGGAATTCTCCACTACGAGGCCTGCACTACAGGAAATACTGAAAGGGGTCACCTCACCTAAAACAAAATAACAACAAAAAAGATACATAATTAGTAATAAAGTGACTATCAGGCAAATCGAAGCAGAGGAGTGCAACCCTTACTAAGAACAGGGCATTATAAGCTTCAATAAGAAGAGAACTGCTATAGCATGATAGTAATGAACGTTCAGTATACATAGGGACAAAATGAGATAACAATGACTGAAAAGAAGAGGATTCAAAGATCCAAATTCGCAAAGGGGAATGGAGATAAGGCACACACAGAAGAAAAGGGACAACTGTATATATATATAACTAGCGTTTATATATTGGTAATGGTAACCACACACCAAAGATTCAGAACTGAAGTATATAACATAAAACAAGAAGAACCAGAGGGAAAACACACAAAAGCCAACCAAAATAAAGAAAACAGAAATACAAGGACAAGGAAGCAATGGAAACACCAAGCTACCAGAAAGCAAAAGATAAAATAGTTATAAGAAGACCTCATATTTCAATAATCACCCTAAATGTAAATGGACTGAACTCACCAATAAAAAGGCGCAGAGTTTCAGATTGGATCAAAAAACAAAACCCAATCACATGCTGCCTCTAGAAGACACATCTCAGTTCCAAAGACAAATATAGACTCAAAGTGAAAGGGTAGAAAATGATGTTTCAAGCAAATGGCATTCAGAGAAAAGGGGAAGTAGCAATACTAATATCAGATGAAATAGACTTCAAAATCAAAAAGGCAGAGAAAGATACAGAGAGACACTTCATAATGATAAAGGGAATCATGCACCAAGAAGACATAACCCTTATTAATATCTATGCTCCCAATCAGGGAGCCCTGAAATATATAAAGCAATTACTAACAGAACTAAAAGAAGAAACAGACCAAAACACTATGGTAGTAAGGAAACTAAATATCCCACTGTCAGATACGGACAGATCATCCTAACAGAAAATCAGTAAGGAAATAACATCCTTAAGGACACC
>NW_006440820.1:1477176-1482890 GCF_000325575.1 Pteropus alecto
AAGAAGCAGCTGCAAAGTATAGAGATCACTGATTTGCAAACCTTTCTATCCCAACATACAAAGGGATAATTCTATTAGAAAATCAAAGCTATATTTTTATCTTAAAAGTCCATAATGAGCTGGAGAAAAAGGAGGAGAGTTGGATAACTCTCCCATGATATTCCAGTTCACTACATTTTAAGAGGTGTATTGAAAACTGAAATTAAGTTCTGAGGAGGGAAATCAGGATAGTGAGGCACTTGGAAATTCCTAAAATAGGAACTAGAAAGAAACAGTGTTTTTTTTTTTAAGTCCTTGAGAACTAGAAGGAAATATTTAGCTTAAAAGGAAAAAAAAAAACTTGAGAGGATTCATAGAACAGCATATTATGGTGAATCACAGTCTAAACTCTGGGCTGAAGGAGATTTGGGTTCAAATCCAGCTCTACCAGATCATGATATATGATTAAATAAAATATTTAAGGAAGTGAGAGCCCAATTAGGGGTAAAAACAGTTAGCTGTCACCTGAGTGGTGTTACAGATTTCCAGCTATCTAAATCAGGTGTCTAAAACTTTGTAGTAAAAGGTATGGTACTAGGGTCTCCCATGAACTGAGTGACTATAAAAAAAGAGATCTCTTTGTACTCAGTGGCTAAGGTAGGCTCATTTAAGAAGCCTGAAGCTCTTAAATCCTATATCTTGGTCTTGCATCTCTGACTAATAAGCAAACATACTCTGATGGCCAAAGCCACTTTCTAACTGCAGCTTAATTGACCTGATGTGGAAAAATCTACTAACCTTAATTAAGTAAGTGACTTTTCAATTCTGGAGATGATTTGGAATGATATAATGAAGTAAATATACATCGTAGCAATGCTTTTGTATAAATTAAAACTAATCTCTTTGTAGTGTTTAAGAGAATCTTCCATTTTAGGAAATCTGTTAGATTAGCCTTGAGCAATTGATTTTGACTTGCTGTTTCATATAGAAAAATATAAGAGAATATCACTAAGTGTATTAACAGTATTGAAATGTCTAAGAGAACTCGAGATTCAACAAATTTATAGGCTTAATTTATTATCTTTACCAGAATCATTTAATTACTTAATAGGATTTTGTTTGTTAGGATTATATTTATGTCATCAGGCATTTGAAGGGCTTGAAAGTTCAGATATATTAAACGTATGGGTATAGTTTTAAAATGGGAATTACATAAGTATAAATGAGATTAATTGTTTTAAGTGAATTTAATCAGTTTGAATTGTGTTATTAATCAGACAACAAATGAAAGTAATTGCTCTTATTTTATACATCAATTATAAGATTTATAAATAGCATAACTATTCACAAATTGAACTTAACACTTCAAGAAAAATTATATATGTAAGATTAAAAATTGAATATTACTATAAAACCTATCTACTTATAGATAGTTCAAGAGTCCCTGTAGGTCACTGACAAGCTTAGATTGACATAACTCTTGGTATGTCGCTTTAAGATGAGCTTCAGTAACTTCCTCTGTAAAATTCCTATAGTTTTTGCGAAGAGTAAATGAGATAATGTATCTAAACCACTTAGTCCAGTATCTAGCATAAAGTTTCACTTGATAGATAATTCTATATATAAAAATCCTCAAAATATGGATTTAAACATGTGTTTGTTGTCAAGTGGAAGAGGAACCAAAAGCATTCTGTATGCCCTGGAGAATGGAGCTGGCATTTCCACAAAGATGAAGAATACAGGTTTGAAAATTCTGTGTACCTATCTGTGCTGAAGCCACTCTAACAAGTGTTTTATGTGCATTATTTTGTTTATTTCTCTCAATATACTGGTATCATTAGAGTTTGGTCAGAGAAGCAGAATCACTGTGAGTAATATAAGAGATTTATTTGAGTGAGAGCTGTATAGTTTATGTATAGCTCTTGCTTCTGTGTCTGTCTTGGGCTGAAAGTCAGCATGGCCAGCAGCTGGGAAAGAGAAGATAAACGTGAAGTCGGGGAGAGCAAGAGGGAGCTGAAATCCACATTTGTCTCTCATCAGAACTCATGTTGGTCAGACTGGTCTCATATTGAAAACTTTGTTGGTCTCTCAACATCTCAAAGCCTCCGACTTCGGAAACACATGTGACCTACAGAGAAGCCAGTACACTCTACCATGTAATTTCACACAAATGTAGTCCAGGATTCGGAGATACTAAAGAAAATCCGCAGGAGCTGGAGGATCTGCAGGCCCAGTTGCTGCCCAGCATGAATAATGCAAACCAGGAGGTTTGTAACAATGCAGGGGAACTGCAACAGCACCAGCCCTACATCCCTCTTCTTGCTTCACTCTGCCCTCCTATTTCTCTTGTAGGCAACCCTGACCCAGAACCAGTCAAGGAAAGGAATTTGGGGAATCTTAGTTCCAGCTTAGCAAAGTTGATACAATGCTAAATCACCAACTGCCCTGTTGTCCCCATTTTACAGAGAAACAAAGTAGCAGGCTAAATAACTTGCACAAGGGCACACAGATGGTAAGTAGGGGAACTGAAACGTTAATAAAAGTGATCTGGCTCAGAACCACTGCCCTCTACTGCCTTGCCCTAATATCTGAAAGTTAGAAGAAAGCGATTTCGGCCCAATGGAAAGATGGTCTGTTTAGCAGGATGAGCTCGCCCACATTGGAACAAGCTGCTTTGCAAAGCAAAGGGTTCCCTGTCCTAGATGATGCTCAAACGCAGGCTGCATAGCCATCTGTCAGAGATATTATACAAGAGGGTGCTGACTGAGAGAGAGAATGAACTAGGTGGCTACTAATAGCACTTTCAACTCCACAATTCTATGTTCTAGAACACACAGTTCAAAGAAAGAGTTCAAATTCACGATGTATAAAAAACATAACAGAAGGGATGGAGGAGAAGACAGAAGCACTCAAGGGTGGGCAGGAGACTTAGCCAAGCTGTGCCCAATAATGCCAAAATCCACTGTGAGAAAATAAAAATTATGGTCAATCCAAGAGTTGTTTCACACACATATAATCAGCTATATAGTGGTGATATTTTTCCCCATAAATTGATTTGGTTCCACTGAATTGATGAACCATTTTTGTTGTATAGATATTATCTTTAAAACTCTTATGGAAGGACTGAAAATTCAGGCACACTTTGCATAAACTCTTCAAACTGAAAGTTTAATCATTTGAGGGCATAACAAAGTTTGAAGCAAATATTCAAATATTTCAAAAAACTGCTTAGAAAAGAGTTCACATTTGAAGCTCTGCCAATATAAACACATAATTATGTCTTGGTAACAGTTTAAAAAATTAAAGGGGAGAGACAGTGATTCGTCCAACGTTTCTGCAGCAGATGCGTCTTGATGACATCTTTCCAAAGCAGATATTACAATAATTTTTTTCCCCTCAAATTCTACACAAGCTGGTTAGCTAACTATACAAATTAGAGGTCATAAAAAATCTATACAAAGATATTAGATGTAATTGACTCTCACCAAGAAAAATCACATATCAGAAAAGTTGATGAGTTAATGTCGAAAATCTCAGAGCCAATAGATGGAAATCCCATGAGAAACGTTATTGCAGTATGTAGATATTGCTCTCCATCCTTCTCCCCCTGCCCTCCACCCAGGAGGCTGACCTGAGTGGAGCATATTAGTGGGCACCATTGCTCACTGGCTTTGGGCTTAGCCAACAAACAGCACTAGATCAGAGAAAGGGAGGAGAGTGAATTTATGGTATCTGTTCTCCTGGTACTCTCCTCGCACGGTCATCTTGGGTTAACTGGGTCCCTCAACAGAAGATTGTGTTCTTCTCAAGGTGTCTCTCTATAGCATGCACTCTCTCTCTCCCCCGACCTATCCCATTGGGCCTAGGGGTAACAGCCTCAGAGTACTGCACTCTTCCTACTCCCTGTTCCAAGCCTTTGTCCACATTCAGCTTATTAAAGCTTTGTCAAATTATCTTAATTAGAAGATGCTTCTTATTTCCTGCTGGGACTCTGACTGATACACATGGAATAATTAAAATGCTAGTAATTATTAAATATTAACATCAATATTATTTCTACCATTTTCAGAAAGTTAAGGCATGATTTTTGCATTTCCACCACTGAAAATTATAATCTCAGCGAGATGATTACATCTAAAGTTTAGTGTTGGTAACATTTTGAGTTCTGGAACCAAACTGACTGAGTTGAATCTCAGCTCTGACACGTACTAATTGTGTAAGTTTAGGTAAATCATCTAACCCACTGATTCTCAACGTAGGGGCAGCTTTGCCTCTTAGGGGACATTTGCAATGTCTGGAGACATTTTGGTTGTCACATAAAAAAGAATTATCTGGCCCGAAATATCAATAGTGCCAAGGTTCCAAAACTCTGATGTAACCTTGTGTGCCTCAGTTTCCTAATCCATAAAATGGAGTATTAGCATATATCTCATAGGATTGTCTGAGAGTTCAATGAGCTAACACATGTAAAGCACATAGAACAATGCCTAGGATATAGTATATGCTCAATAAAGGTAAGCTGGCATCATCATCATCATCATCTTCATCACCACAATGAGGCTCTCTTACAGCTCAAACCACAAAGACAACGTGCTCAAAGGCAAGTAGTTATAAATTCACTATGAAAGACAACTAATTCCACCATAGCACTGGGAAAGCAGAGATCTTGTCTGGTTTTATTCTACTATATCCCCAGCATCTTCATGTCTAAGATACATCTTATTTGTTGAATATATTCAATATTGGCACCTGTTTGTTCATAGGATAATGAATATAATTCACCAGTAGAATTCTTAGCATACTGTAGGTGCTCAATGGTAGTGGTAGTTATTTTTTTATTTTCCCCCTCCCTTCTGGTAACCACTAACTAGTCCATTGTCCATGTCCATGAGTCTTTGTTTGTCCTGTTCACTTGTTGCTTTAAGGTTTATATCTCACATATGTAATATGTGATTTTCAACCTTTTTTGTTTGGCTTATTTCACTTAGTATGATTATTTCAAGATCCATCCATGTTGTTGCAAATGGCAATATTTCATCTCATCTTATGGCTGAGTAATATTCCATTGTATATATGTACCACTGCTTCTTTAGCCAATCATCTATCATAGGACACTTCAGTTGTTTCCTGGCCACTGTGAATAATGCAGCTATGAACATCGGCATGCAAATATCTTTTCGAATATGAGTTTTCAAGTCTTTAGGGTAAACATCCAGTAGAGGAATTGCTGGATCATATGGTAAATCAATTCTTAGTTTTTGAGGAACCTCCATACCACTTTCCATAGTGGCCGTACCAATTTTCAGTCCCACCAGCAGTGTATGAGGGTTCCTTTCTTATCCACATCCTGCAGCATTTGTTATTACCTGTCCTATTGATTATCGCCATTCTAACAGGTGTGAGATAGTATTTCATTGTGGTTTTGATTTGCATTTCCCTAATAGCTAGAGATGTTGAGCACCTTTTCATATATTTGTTGGCCATTTGTATGTCCTCTAGGAAGAAATGTCTGTTCAGATCCTCTGCCCATTTTTTTTTTATTGGATCGTTTGTTTTCTTGTTATTTTGTTGTTGTTGTTGTTGTTATTGAGTCATATGAGTTCTCTGTGTATTTTGGATATTAGGCCCTTATTTGATGCGTTGCTTACAAATATATTTTCCCATTCAGATGGTTACCTCTTTACCTTGTTGATGGTTTCTTTTGCTGAGCAGAAGCTTTTTAGTTTGATGTAGTC
>NW_006440820.1:1485030-1486436 GCF_000325575.1 Pteropus alecto
ATTTTTTGGAAGAGTGTGAGGAGAAGAGTTGAGGTATTAAATCTTCTTTGAATGTTTGGTAGAATTCACTGGTGAAGCCATCTGATCCTGGACTTCTACTTTTTGGTAGGTTTTTGATGATTGTTTCAATTTCCATACTTCTGATCGGTCTATTTAGATTTTCCAATTTTCTTTGATTCAGTTTAGGACGGTAGTATTTTTCTAAGTACTGATCCATTTTTTCTAGGTTATTAAATTTGGTATTATATACTCTTCATAGTATTCTTGTACAATCCTTTGTATTTCTGCAGTGTCTGTCATAATTTCCCCTCTTCTACCCCTGATTTTGTTTATTTGTGTCCTTTCTCTTTTTTCTCTAGTGAGCCTAGCCAGGGGTTTGTCAAATTCATTAACCTTTTCAAACACTATCTCTTTGTTGCATTTATTTTTTCTATTGGTTTTTAGTTTTCAATTTCATTTATTTCTGCTCTAATTTTGATTATTTCTTTCCTTCTACTTACTTTAGGCTTCATTCATTCTTCCTTTACTAGTCTTTTAAGATGAAACAATAGGTTATTTATTTGGACTTGTTCTTGTTTTTGGAGGTAGGCCTGTAATGATAAGAACTTTTCTCTTATGACTGTTTTTGCCACGTCCCAAAAGTTTTGATATGTTCTACTATCATTATTCATTGTCTCTATGTACCTCTTGACCTCTCTTTTTATTTCTTCTCTGATCCAGTCATTTTTCAATAGCATATTGTTTAATCTCCATGTATTTGTGGTTCTTCTCACTTTCGTTTTACAGTTAATCTCCAGCTTCAAAGTATTATGATCAGAGAATATGGTTGGTATGATTTCCACCCTCTTATATTTGTTGAGGCTATCTCTGTGTCCCAGTATGTGGTCAATTCTTGAGAATGTTCCATGTGTATATAAGCAGCTGTTTTGGGATGGAAGGCTCTATAAATGTGAATTATGTCCATTTGGTCTAATGTGTCATTTACTAATATATCATTTAAGAATGTTATTTCCTTATTGATTTTCTATTTGGATGATCTGTCCATATCCGACAGTGGGGTATTTAGGTCCCCTACTATGATAGTGTTTTGGTCTGTTTCTCCCTTTAGTTCTGTTAGTAATTGCTTTACATATTTCGGGGCTCCCTGATTGGGAGCATTGATATTAAGAAGTATTAAGTCTTCTGGGTGCATGATTCCCTTTATCAGTATGAAGTGTCCCTCAGTATCTTTCTATACCTTTTTTATTTCGAAATCTATTTCGTCCTATATTAGTACTGCTACTCCCACTTTTTACTGAATGCCATTTGCTTGAAACATCATTTTCTACCCTTTCACTTTGAGTCTATATTTGTCTTTGGAACTGAGATGTGTCTCCTGGAGGCAGCATATGGTTTTTTGTTTTGTT
>NW_006440820.1:1488117-1491838 GCF_000325575.1 Pteropus alecto
CTGGGCATTAATGGAAGTTGGTTTTTCTTTTTTTTTTTTTTTCCCCACAAAAAAGATTTATTATATAATGGCCTCTAGCCTGTTGCAAATAAGGTATTTTTCTTTTGGTTTCCTTTAGGTGGCATCTACGCCTCTTGGATCTCTGCTTTATATAAAGTGTTAATAATGTCTTTTTTTTCCTTATGGATGTTTAATCATGCTCACTACCCTCAGTCTCAGTTCCTGTCAGTTTCGGTAGTGTTTGCTCAGATTTCCCTGGGTCTCTGCAGCATTCCGTCTCGGAGGGTATGGGAGGAGGGGCCCTCTGGGTTGGGGGTTGGAGGCTGCGCCTCAGCCTCAGTTTTGCAACCGCGGCTGGTAAAAATCAACTGTTGTTTCTCTGCCATCCCCACTTTTCTGCCGTCCCTGTTTCTCTGCCTTCTGCACTGATGATTGGACACTGCTGCTGGCTGCGTGGAGTTCACAGCACTCTCAGGCAGGGTTGTTCAGGGAACTCGCCGCTCCTTCTCCCCTCCTCCTCCTCCTACAGGGAGCTCTGGCTGCAAGGGGCAACTTCTGTGTTCCTCCCAGTCCACTGCCCAACACCCGGAGTTCTGACCTGTGGTAGCTTTTATGCGCAGATCTTAGGCTCAGACATGCTGGTGTGAAGTTTGGGTGTTTTTTGTTGAGTTTTAGGTGTTCAGCTTATTATTGTTTCAAGGGGAGCAACCTGGGAACATCTCTCACGCCACCATGTTTTCCAATACATCTTTTGAGCCTGAAAACAAAAACTAGGGGATATCTTCTTTCACTTTCTTGCTCAAATCTTTTTAATTTTATTCACTAACTGTTCAACAACTCAAGACCAAAGAAGAAATTCACAGATAAGTTATACGATTTCTAAAATTGCAGAATGTATGTTTATGTTATTATGTACATATTTTTAAAAGATGTTGATTTAAAATATCTTAAGTAGCTATATTTAAATCTTTATTTTCACCTTTCTTCAGCCCCCAAAAAGGATTTGAGTTAGATTGCCATTTTTAAAAATTAAGCAAGATGATTAAGGGAAAGGGAAAATGAGGGTAGAAAAAATTGATAATGCAAGGAGTTAGGTTAGAATATCCCCCAAAATACCCTGTAAGAACCTGTCCACTTGCTAGAGGGCCACAAATTTGGCAGATAAAGGCCAACACTCATACCTGATTCATCATATACGTCACAAGGCCATGCAGTGAAAAAACTACAAGAATAAAACAATTTTTCTTTCTTTCTTCCTCCCTTTCTTTCTCTTTCTTCCTCTCTTTTTTCCTCTCTTCCTTCCTCTCTTTCTTTCTTTCTTTCTTTCTTTCTTTCTTTCTTTCTTTCTTTCTTTCTTTCTTTCTTTCTTTCTTTCTTTCTTTCTTTCTGTTCTTTCTTCTTTCTACCCAAAGTTAAATTTCCTTTCATCATCAACAATTACTCTTAGCAATGGAACACGAGAGAAAGTTTTCTTTATACAGAGGACACTAAAAAAAATTAGTTTCTTCAATGCTGTGTTTATAAGAAAGTTTATAGTTCTTGGGACTATTCTTTATAATGTCTTGTAGTGTAGACCAAAAGTGTAGTGCCAAAAGACATTCCCAAAAAGGTAACTTTAAAGAGTTAAAATAACACAGTCCAGGGCTAATGCTGGGCTAAGAGTGCTTTAAGGAATGACCAAATAAGATGTCCTTGGGGCAGTCCTCCAGCTCCATACCAGCTCAGGTAGGATTTGGGGAATTTGTGACCATAGCTGGATATGATGATCTTTGTGACACACTAGTGTAGACCATGTTCTTTTTTGGTCAGCTCATCAGGTGATAGAGCTCACAGCAGCTGGTGGAGATTGATAACTAAAAATGTTTCACATTTATAAAGTATGTCCCTATGCAAGACATTGTTCCAAAGGTTTTAGAAATATAAGTTGTTAAATCCTCACACCAATCCACGAAGAGAGTACTATTGTTAAATTCCTCATTTTACAGATGAGGAGACTGAAGAGTTAAGATAAGTACTTACCTAATTTATAGAGTTACTAAGTGACAGTACAAGGTCTATATTGTGTGCATCAAAAGAAGGACCCACTCCCACTTCACCAAGTGGTTAGGCCTCCAAAGTCAATTTGAGTCCACACCCCAAAACACTGCCACAGGCTTTAGTCAACCTCAAACTTTCACTTAGTTTTTCATTTTAAAAAAACATGCATACACCTCAGGGAGAGGCAGCAACAGTCTGCTGAATGGGATTCTCAGAAAGTTCAGAGACTACAAAATCTCAAAGCTTAAAAGTCAAATTGAAGTTCCAGACAAGAAATTGAAGTAGGAAGACCTAGATGAGTGAAAGCTATCGCATCAGTCACTAAGTATGGATGCTATAAAAGGCAGAAAGCCAAGATTCAGGAAAGCCCCAGTCCAGGAGTTCTCCAATGTGGGTCCTCTGCTGTTGGGTTATGGGATCAATGGAACTACCGTTGCATAACAAGCCATCTAAATTAGTGGCTTCAAACAACCATTTATTTGCTCACAGTTCTGCAATTTGGCTGGAGATTAGCAGAGATGATACGTCTCTGCTCCATGCAATATTATAGTGAATGAGTCATATGGCTACATCAATTAGGGAGCTGTGCTGGAACTGGAATATCCAAGATGGCCTCACTCACAAGCTGTGCATAAAGATACACAACGATTGCATGTTTGGCTCCTTAGCCTGTGTGTCAGGAGTGACTGAACTTTATCTCTCTGTCTCCATGTGGTCACTCATCATTCAAAAGTCCGGGACAAGTTTTTCTACATAACCGCAGTTTTCCAAGAGGGTAAAAGCTGAAATTGCCAAGTCTTTTAAGGCCTAAACTTAGAATTGGTACTGAATCATTTCTGCCATGTGCTATTGGCCAAAGCAAGTCCCAAGGTCAGCCCATTTTCAAGGGGAGGGGAAAAGATCTCCCTTTCTTGACGGGAAGTGTAGCAGGCATATATATATGGATAAAAGAGATTGTTGGCAGCCATCTTTGCAAATAATCCATTTCAGGATCTAATGACACCAGGAGTCTCTGTTTTTTTTTCCACTCTTGTTCTCTCACTCTCTAATGCTGTTATGAATGACATTCTCTCCATGGATCCCCAAATTCACTGAAGGATATCAAATCAACATCCCTTGATCTCATCTGAAAGACTTCTGAGCTAAGGAGAGGGCATATCCAAGCTGTCATCAGGGAAAGTCATTCCAGATGTCACAGCTGTCCCATGAGAGAGCTTGGCTCAGTCAAGGAGAGCCAGAGCACCAAAGGCCACCAAGCACTTGATGGCTTAAAGTGATAGTGCACTGTGAGGATTCTGATTTTATTCTAGGGCACGGGAGGGAAGACTACAGCCCTCTGGCAAAATCTCGCCTTCCACCTTTTTTATAGATAAAGTTTCACTGGAGCACAGCCATGCTCAACCATTTATGTACTGTCTATGGCTGCTTTAGCACTAAAACAGCAGAGTTGAGAGGAACTGCATGGCCCATAACATCTAAAATATGTACAGTCTGGCCCTTTACAGAAAAAGTTTGCCAAAGGTAGTACTGGGGGTAATATTCAGTAACAGTACTCTTTCTTATACTTGATTTTATTTCCAGAAATTACATTGACCCCTAAGGTTCACATTTTAACTGGCAGAAATAGGCAACTCTTGGGCCATTCCATACAATGCCTTGAAGAGGCAAGAGAATGTAAAGCTTT
>NW_006440820.1:1491991-1500261 GCF_000325575.1 Pteropus alecto
AGGAGAGAGTTGCAGCAGGTTTTCTATGCTCAGAGATTTTCTTTTTTAATCATTCAATAGGCAAATTGGTCATCCTCAGTGGATAATCTCTGTACCAATTCACAATCCACAGAACCCAACTGAGCACTTAAACTCTGTTAACTTAGTAGTATTTAAACTTTCTGAAAAATGCGAGGTAATTATAGAGGCCTGCCCTTTTGCCATCACTTGATTGTATACATGAAAGATTTTTTTTAAAATATCTAATTTTTAAAGAACATTTAATAATGCAAAATTGTGTTGTTGCATGAGAAATTATCTTGACCACACTTTCATATGCAAAGTAAACCTCCAAAATGAAATTTAATATCCTGTTTCCTTGGAATCCTCGAAGTTCTGATCCCTTGACTATCAAGAATATATTTTTGAAGGGGCTGGGAGAATGGGGTGAAGGGTTAAAGAAGTACAAATTAGTAGTTGATAGATGTTCACAGGGATGGGGAGCACGGCATAGGGAATGCAGTTAGTTTATTAATATATTGGTTAGGTGGAAAACCAGAGGAGAGAAAGCAATTAGGGGGATTGTTTTATAAACTATATAAATGTCTAACCAATATACTGTATACTTGAAACTAATTAAAATAAATTAATTAATTAAAAAATAACATGGTCCAGGGGGAGCTGGGATCAGAGGGTGAAGTTGACTGGGGAGGCTGGAGCCAAGGAGAAGTTGAAGCAACTGCAGGAAGCCCTACTCAAGCATGAGGAGGAGAGAGAAACACCTTGGTTCTGCTCTCCTCCTGATTCCAATCTTTACTAGTACCCCTCATCCCATTGCCTGAATCTACCTAAAAGCCACCAGACAAGAGAACCTGGGAAATGTAGTTTCCTGCAGCACAGAGCACAGCAGACAAAGGGCAGTGAATGGATTTGTGAAGAAGCAGGCAAATGACCTGGCCAGAATGAAATGTGTTGACTTGGGTGACAACAGTAGCAGGGAGACATTTTAATGTTTACCCTCTTGTGCTGTCCAACTTTTAAAACCTGCATTGGCTGTCAAAATGAGTAAAATAAAAATAAAATAATAAATTAAATAAACATATGTACTTTTTATTAGAAGATGAGATTTCAAACAAATGACATGTTTATACTTAAAATAACCATTCTTCTTATGGTGGAAATACTTACACCCAGAAAGCTGCGGCTCCTTCCATGGCATCTGATGACCCAAGTGACTTCTTTGAAACAGACAGACACAGCAGCTGCCACCCTCCTCCAACAAACTCACCTCCACAAGAAAGTTTCTAACATCATTTATAAGTAGGCCTTTAGTCACAGTACGAAATGGAAAGAACTCACCAATAAACAAAGTATTTCAGAGTGATTAAATAAAAGCCACACTTGCTGAATCTTACTGTACAACCTTAAAAACAAATTCAAAGGTAAAGCATATTATAATAAAGACATTAAAACACTAATGTCAGAATTCTAATCTTGAGAGTGAAAATACAAGACTATTAAACTATCTCAGTAAAAACAAATTTTCCTGATTTCTATTTCTTCCTCGCTTGTGTAAGCATTCATCAAATTGTTTATTCTCTTAACCCTCCACCTGGTGTAAGTGGAAATTTATTCCCTTATTTTTATTTGCATGAACAGATGAGAATAAATTACATTAAATTGTAACTTGACTCGGAGTTTTTTAAGGACTCTGTTCACAATTCCAAAATAGCCATTTGAAAAAATATATATATCAAAAACTTTCTTATATTTGATGCTAAACATTTTAGTGAGGAATATTTTCTAAAAAAAGACAGATAATGAAATAGTATGTGCAGCATGATTCTAATTTAGGGAGGAAAAATATGTATACATGCACAGAAGTACTTCTAGGTGAGAAATGGAAATCTCCAGATAAATATAACAAAGAGAGAAGTAGTCCGGTTATTAGATTGGATTTTAATATTAACACAGACATAAGAGGCCAGAAGGGAAAATGAAAGATCTAGGTCCTCAATGGTCCCTAATTTAACCATTCCATATGCTACTTATCTCTAAATTTCTTGTTAATGGGAAAATAAATTTTTCTGGATAGTTTAAGCCCACTTTATGTTTTCTGCTACATTCTAATCTTACTTGATGAGATCTTTATTTTACATGCTGTTATTGTCTAGTATCTTAGTTCCATTATATTTTAATGCCTCTTTAATTAATCATCATTAAAAATATGCAGCCATTTGTCATTTAGCTTTTCATATACATTTACCAATTACTTGGTTCACATACTTCTTCCATCTGAATTACTGTTTTCTTTTGTTCAAATATCTTTCTTCCTCATAAAAATCCTTTGATTCTTTTCTCAGCGATGATTTGTTAGTGGTAAATTTGTCTAAATCTTTGTCTATAGATGTTTTTATTTAATCCTCTTGATTGAATAGCTGCATAAATGAATTCCTTTGAATTGCATGAGGTAAGGAAGTAGCATTGTCATGTTCCACATAAATCCTGGGCCTTGAAAGGATGAACCATTATTAAAAGGTGAGAAAGGAAAATACTTACACTAAAGAGTTTCTCTTTCTTTCTTACATTAAAGAGTCTCTCTCTTTCTTTGCCTAGCCGCTGGGTAGAAAAAAATGTCCAGGAACCCCTAAAATGAAGAGTTAACATAAAAATTTACAAGCTAACACTAAAGAGTCTCTCTTTCTTTCTTTGCCTAGCCACTGGATAGAAAAAAAAATGTCCAGGAACCCCTAAAATGAAGAGTTAACATAAAAATTTGTCCCAATCTCTATTGCCTGACAGAAACAGATGCAAAAATGCTTTGGAGGCCTGCGTCCCAAGTCTGAGATGCACAGGATTGCATAAATAAAGCTCCACTGACGTTGAGCTTAAACTTGAAATTACAAACCATAAGAGAGAAAGATTCCATTATGAGTAAAAGTATACACATGAATAGCAATTCTATATTTCCAAAGTACTTCAGGTACTAGAATAACCTAATGCAAAGGATAAAATAAGTTAAAATAATTAAAGACACAAAGCAAGCCCTGTAACCCATAATAATTTCACTATTTTTAAAAAGTAACAAGCAGATTTTGAACCAAACTAATCTCCTAAAAATTAAATATATAATTATTGAAATTTAAAAATCAATGGGCTTTTACATCAGATTTAACATTGCTGAAGAGAATTGCTGAACTCTCTGAAAAATATATCTGAAGAATTTACTCAAAATGTAACACAGCAAAATAAAAAGATAAAATATATGAATTATGGAGTATATGAAAAAGAAGTTATGAGGTATCAAGGATAGAATTAGATAGTCAAATATATCTCTAACAAGAACTCCCCAAGGAGAGAATAGAAAGATTGTGGGGATGGTGGAATGATGGAGAATCAATATTTTAAGACATAATGGCAGACAATTTTTTTTTTATTCATTAAAGTCATAAATCTCAGTTTTAAGAAGCACATCTATGCCAAGAAGGAAAAATAAAAATAAACCCAAACCTAGACATACTGCAAAGAAACATCAAAATATCAAAGTTAAACAGAAGATGTTAAAAGCCATCAGTGAGAAATAACAGGGCATCTTAATAAAACAACAACGATTAAACTGAGAAGAGGTATTACAACAGCAATGTTAGAGGCCAGGAGATAATAGAATAACATCTTCACAAGGCTAAGAGATGATAGATATCAGGTTGGAATTCAATATCCAACTAAACCATCATTAAATCAAGACATTTTCAGACAAAGACTAAGAGAGTTTACTACAAACAGATCCTTGCTGAAAATGAAGCAAATAAAAAATACTATCAGAGATGAAGAGGGACATTTCATAATGATAAAGGGGTCAATTCATCAATAAGAAATACATCTTAAATGCATATGTACCAAACAGCAGAGTTTCAAAAGAAATGAAGCAAAACCTGAGAAAATTTTAAGGAGAAATAGACAAATTAAGTTATTATTCAAGATTTCAACTCTCCTCTCTCAATAATTAATAGATCAAGTAGACAGAAAATCAGTAAGGCTATAGAAGACTTAAATGTCATCAGCCAACTTGATATAATTGACATTTATGGAACATTCTATCCAACAACAGCAGAATATACATTCTTTTCAAGTGAATAGAGTCAAGAGGACTGATTATATGCAATACCATAAAAAAGTCTCGCTACATTTAAATGGATTGAAATCATACAGCAAATGTCCTCTGACCACAATAATATAAAATTAGAAATCAATAATAGAAAGATAACTTAAAAACCTTCCCAATATTTGGACATTAAACAACATACTTTAAAGAAACTTATGGGGCAAAGAAGAAATCAAAAGGAAATTCCAAATGAATTTAAATAAAAATAAAATATCAAATTTGTGGGATGTTGTTAAAGCATTGCTTAGAAAGAAATCCATAGGTATAAATGTTTATTTTTTTTTAAAAAGGAAAAGTTTAAAATCAGTCATCTAAGTTTCTACTATAAAAAGTAAGAAAAAGAAGAACAAGCTAAACCCAAAAACATTTAAAGAAAGGAAAGGATAATAACAGAGATCACCGACAATCAATAAACAACTGGAAATTGAAATGTTAAAAAATACAATTTATCAATAGCATCAAAAAATGAAATATGTAGGGACAATTATAACAAAATGTACAAAACCTCTACACCGAAAATGATAAAACATGGTTGAAGAAATTAAAGAAGACATGAATAAATGGAGAGAAATAAAATGATTATGGTTTGAAACATTCAATACTGTTAAGGTGTAATTTTCCCTAAATTGATCTAGTGATTTAATGCGATCTCAATTAAAATCTGAGCAGATTCTTTAATAGAAATTGATAAACATTATAAAATTTATATGAAAATGCAAAAGAACCAAGAATATACAAAAGATTTTTGGAAAGCAAGAATAAACTTGAAGGTCTTACAGGACTTCTGATAAAGCTACAGTCATCAAAACAATGTGATATTGGCCTGAGGACAGACATGTAGATTAATGAAAAAGGTGTTAAAGTAATGCTGGAACAACTAAGTATTCATATTTTTAAAATGGACCTCAGAGCTTACTACATATATAAAAATTAACTCTAAGTGAATGATGTATCTTAATGTGAAAGTTAAACTATAATATTTATGGAAGAGAACATAGGAGAATATTTGTGTACCTTTTAGTAGGAAAGATATCTTAGGACAGAAAAAGCACTAACCAAAAAAGGAAAATGTTGATAAATTGGACTTCATC
Organism: Pteropus alecto; assembly: GCF_000325575.1. NCBI lineage: Eukaryota > Metazoa > Chordata > Mammalia > Chiroptera > Pteropodidae > Pteropus > Pteropus alecto. Next base: position 1,497,224 of record NW_006440820.1, read on the forward strand.
AAAATTAAAAACTTCTGCTGTTTGAAACACATCTTTAAGAAAATAAAAAGGCAAGCCACAAACTAGGGTAAAATATTCATAATTCATATATCTGACAAAGGACTTGTATCCAGAACACATACAGAACTCTTACAACTCAATTATAAGAAGAAAAACAAACCATATTTTAAAATGGGAAAATACATGAATAGAACAGAAATTCTACTTCAAGGCATTTGTGCCAGAGAAGGAATATGTCTATATAATGCCTTATACATGAATGCATGTAGAAGGTCTATTCATAATAACAAAATAATGAAAATAACTCAAATGTGTATTAACAGGGGAATGGATAAACAAATTGTGATATATCCATGCCATGGAATACTACTCAGCGGTAAAAAGAATAAACTACTGATACATATAACAACATACATGAATTTAAAAATTCTTAGGCTGAGTGAAAATAGCCAGACACAAGAGAGTACAATTCTGTATACTATCATTTATATAAAATTCTAGAACTGTCAGATCTAATCTATATTGACAGAAAACAGATCAATGGTTGCCTGGAGGTGAGGATGAATGAGGAATGAACTAGGAAGAGGCAGGAGAGTACTTTAAGGGAGGGATGGAAATATTCTATATCCTGATCGTACATGGGCGTAATCAGTAACAATTGTTAAAACTCATAAAATTGTACATTTAAAACAGGTACATGTTATTGTAAATCACGTATCAATAAAGTTGATTTTTTAAAAAACAAAGCATATGTGGTGAGTTTGTCATTTGTTGATGTGGCTAAACTTAACTGCATTTTCCAGTATTCCCTTTCCTGTATGTTTCCAGTTAGAGTGGCCCATGAGAGAGACTCGAGTGAGATTTGAAGGGTGGAAGTGAAACAGCAGTCATTTTTTATGATTCACATATATCTTCACTTGTCTTCACCTTGTTGGTATGAGGCAGCGACAGCAAGTGCTCCATCAAGGTCAGAGGCAACAAGAACTAATTTGGGTTTCAGTCAGTCCTCATAGGCTCCAGCTTGTATTTGTGTATTCCAACTTGTTCTTGCTCTCCCCTAATTTTCATCCATCTTCCCTTGCCTACTGTTTGCCCTATGGACTTGAATATGAGATGGAACACAACCTTATGGAGACTGTTTAACCAGCTCCTATGACTGCATAAGGTTAAATCCCTGTAACAAATCCATACGTGTACATATATTCATCCCTGGTTGTTCTGCTTCTCTGATTGAACCCTGACTGATAAAGCCCCTTTAGGAAATAATCATAATTCAGCCACTGTTTCATTGTTATTATGTTAATATATTTCAAAAGAAAAAAAATATGTAGTACCACTATAAATCTATATCATATAAAAAAGAAAATAGATGAGCTATTCAAAATCTGGTTACTGCTAGAATCATTATTTATTTAATTTATACTAACTCTTCTCCACAAAAATATATGAATTGGTTAGGGAAAACACCTGAAAAAAAAGGAGTAATCACAACTATGCCAATAATTAGGGCCACTATAGTTGTGAGAATGGGTGAGGGGGATCTGAGCTACCTGATAGCTAAGACCCAGAAGGAAAGAAAACAAAAATATTTGGCTAATATATATATAAACTTATTTAGATTTAAATAAAGAAAAATTATTGCTGTCCTTGTTTCTGCAATTGACCATGTTGTCATAGCTGGTATTTATAACCACCTTCTTCTACTACCCATTCCATATTCCCTTTGTTCTCAGCAAGCACGGTTCCTTACCTAGAGGAATTTTCCTTACTCTTGGGTGAGGTGTGTGTGTTGAGCTTTGTAACAAGGAGGCTGGGCCACCAAGGTCAGAGGTAATAACTGACATAGGTTTCAGTTCGTCCTTGTGGGCTTCAGCTTGTGCTTGTGAGTTCAATCTTATTCTTTTTTTCTAGTTTTATTAAGATATAATTGACTATGTGTTCAATCTTATCCTTAACCTTCCCCCACTTTACATTCATCTTTCTATCATACCGTGTGCCAGTGGACTTCAAGCTCCAGCATCAGAGCGAAGAACAGCAGCCTGACAGAGACTGCTTAACCAGCTCCTACAACTGTGTAAGTTCAAATCCTTGTAACAAATACATAACAAATACCTATCTCCTAGTGGTTTTGCTCCTTTGATTGAACCTTGACTATTAACATAAAACATTATAAATATTCCCTTTAAACTTAGGAACAAGAAAAGGATCCCCACTACCACTACTTTATTTAATATTATATTGGTGATTCTTGCCAGTGAATTAAGAAAAGAAAAATAATTAAAATACGTTAGAAAGAAAACTGTTGTCATTTGCCGATGACGTGGTTATTTATACAGAATTGACAAACTATTAGAACTAATGAGATTGTTCAAAGTTGTTAGATGTAAAATTCAAATACAAAACCAATTGCCTTCATCTAAACCAGCATCAAAAAATAATAAAATATAACTTTTAAAAAAGATAACATTTAAGATAACAATAGAAGCTAAGTTCCTTTGAAATAAATCTAACAAAAAATTAGTAAAAAAAAATTATACAATTTAATGAAAGACATAGAATACAAGAAACATGATAAGATATGCATTATTTGTAGATGGGAGGTCTCAGCATCATAAAGATATAAAGTTTCCCCCAAAATGATCTATAAATTCAATGTAATTTTAATCAAAATCTCGATAGGATCTTTCATGGAATTTGACAATCTCAACTTAAAATTCATTTAAGAAAACACAATGACTCAAAATTTATGGGACACAGTGAAAGCAGTCCTAAGAGGGAAATTCATAGCAATACAGGCCTACCTCAAGAAACAAGAAAAATCTCAAATAAACAATCTAACCTTATAATTAAAAGAATTAGAAAAAGAACTGCAAACAAAGCCCAAAGTGAACAGAAGGAAGGAAATAATAAATATAAGAGCGGAAATAAATGAAATAAGAGTCTAGAAAAACAATACAAAAGATTAATGAAACCAAGAGCTGGTTCTTTGAAAGGATAAACAAAATTGACAGACCCTTAGCCAGACTCATCAAGGAAAA
>NW_006440820.1:1502934-1520016 GCF_000325575.1 Pteropus alecto
ATTGGGGGGATTGTTTTACAAACTGTATAGATGTCTAACCAATGTACTGTATACTTGGAATTAATTTAAATAAATAATTTTTTAAAATATTCATTTTAAAAAAGTAGAGGACTAAGAATAGCCAAAGCAATCTTAAAGAGATAGGAAAAGTTGTCTTTCAGATATAAAAACCTATTATAAATCTATAGTAATTTAAATTATTATTACTGGCACAAAGCTAGATTCATGTGCCATGGGAACAGAATAGAAACAGGCCCACATATAGTTCCAAATTTAGTATTTGACAAAAATGACATTCTAAATAAGTCTGGAAAAGATGAATTATTCATTAAATGATGCTGGAACAATTTGCTAAATATGGGGAAATTTAAAAACATTATAATCATACCTCACTCCATACAAAAGAAATAATTTCAGTAGCTTAAAGACCTAAATGTGAAAAATAAAACTTTGCATTGATATGTTAGACCACATTAAAATTTTAAAACTTCCGTATGAAAAAGACGCAAAAACAAAGTGACAAATCGAGATACTTTTTTTTTTTTTTTAGTTTTCATCTTTAGGTATTAAGAAGTATAAATTGATAGTAACAAAATAGTCACAGAGATGTAAAGTACAGTATAGTGAATATAGTCAAAAGTATTGTAATAACTACAGTGCCAGATGGTACTAGATTTATCGGGGGGAACACTTTGTATATTATATAAATGTCTAAAAACTAAGCAGTACACCTGAAACTAAAAGAAAAAACAAAGTCATTGGCTATTCATTGAAAAAAAGTTTTCGCCTTTTAAATATACTGAAATATTTATGAATGAAATGATATCTGGGACTTGCTTCAAAAAAAAACAAAAAGTAAGAGGAGGAATTGGCAGGGGGTGGGGAGAAAGCTGGGGATCAGGTTGGGTATAAATCAAACAAAATTAGCTGGGAGTCGATAATTGTTAAAGCTAGGTGGTGGATATTCAGAAGTTTATACACTATTTTCTCTAGTTTGGTATAATTTTAAATTCTCCATTAAAAGAGATTTTTTAAAGACAGGGTAAAAATAGATGATGCTTAAAAACAAAGTCAAGACACAGAATGGGAGAATATTTTTGTAACACATATAATTTATAAAGGATTGGTAATCTCAACAAATAAAGAACACCACTGTATCAATAAGAAAACAACAATCAACCCATTAAAACAATGGCCAAAGGTTTGAAAAGGCAATTCACAGAGGAAGAAATCCAAATGGGCAATAAATATGAAATATGTTCAAAGAGCAACTGCTCTTGTAATCAGGAAAATATAAATTAAATATCATTTTAGTGTAAGGAGGAGACAAGAGAACTAAAATGTTAAATCAAGCTACATTCAAAGACTGCAATATGCTGATCAGCCCAGCAGCCAGGCCTTGAGGACACCTGCAGAACAAAGGAAGATTTCTGCTGGGATTGCTAACAGCCCATTTCCCCACACAGTGAAGAGGAAACAGGAAAAGCAGAGTGTTTAAGTGACTGCCCTACACAAATAAAATCATTCATTGCCTATGGCTAAAACCATAGGGATCCTATGGTATAAAGGCTGGCAACTACCAGGAGACCTTTCATGCTCCGTGTTCTTACCTTTACACACTACATACTCTTATCCTTCCTCACTGTATGTCCAAATCAAAGGAAACGGGTAAACAAAATTTTTAAACTGTAACTCACAGGATCTAAAGAATAATAAATAAAGTGAATTCCCTGAACACTGAGGGTTCATCTCAGTGTCTTTCTCTTGGTCCCTCTCACTGCCTTTACTCTCAATGTCTTTACTCTGTCTCTCTCACTGTCCTCATCTCTCTACTATCGCTGTCTCTGAGTCTCTCTCTTAGGCTCTCTGACTCAATGCCTCTGAGAGGAGACCACACTCTGCCTACGAATAGTTACCTCTTCTCTAATAAACTTGCCTTTTGACTCTAACTTTGGTGTGTATTTGAATTTTCTACACTCTTTGCCAAAAACTCTCTTCTCTCTCAGTGCAGGGCTTGGTCTCCTGCATTCTCCTAGGGGGAATTCGCCCTGTCCTGCATCAATTTTACACAAAGCAGACTGGCAAAAATTGAACACATATGAAAGTCTGAAAACACTAAGCGATGGTGAGGACCTGAAGCTATAAGAGCCTGTAGATGAGTAATTTGGAGAGCAAGTTGACTATACATGGCAAAATTGATTATGTATCTACCCAACAATCCAAGATTCCACATGTCCACATCCACCTTAAAGTGAATTTCCCACATGTGCCCAAGTAAACATGTACATGTGCTTATTGCAACACTGTGATTGTGTGAAAAAGTGGAAAGAAATTTCACTTCCATCAATTTAGGGATCAATAAATAAATAGCCAACAATAGTAATTTTTCCATTGATTCATATATGTATGAGAATGATGCACATCCACCTTGGATCTTGATTTTTTTTTCATTAATGATAAGAGCGTGTTAAAATAAGAAATGTCTAAACCTGAAGAGAATTTTTACAAGTTTATTTGAACCAAACTGATGATAATTGCCAGGAAGCAAAATCTCAACAGATTGAGAAAATATCCAGAAAACGGCAGTTTTGCAGCTTATTTTATACATTAAAATCAAAGGAGGAGATATAAGAGTTACATGAAATCCATTTGTGATGGATTAAGGAGGCAGGAGAAAGCAAAGTGGAGAAATTTTTGGAACTGAATAAAAAGGCAAAATCAAGAAACACATACTTCTTTTACATTGGTGAGTACAAAATAGTTAATAATTAACAGTTACAGCACATAGAGATGGTACACTGGCAACAAGATAACAATGAGGAGTTTTGTGGTCTCAGGGCTCTGGTACATGTGATTGTGCCTCTGACATTTCAAAGGTATGTTATCTTAGATGCAAAAAGGCAATAGACAGGCTTACTTATGGTAAAGATTAACCTTTGTCAAGGAAGCTACAGGTTTAGGACGTGACTACCCACCATGACCCACTTTTAGTTAAGAATCTTAATGTTCAGACCATCTCGTGTGGTTACTTTCAGTCTCTGAGTCTGTAAGGCCCACCATTCAGGCCTCCACTGAGCTTGTCAGGTTTAGTATGTGGCCCCATTTTGGTCCTCAAGGGTAAGGGAAAAGGGTGAGTGAAGCTTTAGCTAAAGAATAACTTAAGACATGATTCTATAGTGTAGTGGTTAGCATTCCTGTTTTACACACAGAAGGTCCTGGGTTCACACCCCAGCGGATCCACAGTTCATGGTCTATGGCCATGCCAACCTGAACAAGCCAATGTCTGATCTCAGAAGCTAAGTAGGGTCGGGCCAGTTAAGTACTTGGGTGAGAGACCACCTAGGAAGCCCAGGTGCTGTAGGCATAAATAAGAAAAAGAATAATTTAATTTTATTTTATTAAATTAAATAGTTACCAAGAATAAAGTTACCAAGGCCAATGTTAATATCTGTTCTGTTATGATAAAGGATATTCGTGTTCATTATTCTCTGTTTTTTGTATGTTTTTTAATGTTCTGTAATAAAATATTATAAAACCAACAAATCTTTATTTTTTTTATTTGCACCATGCCAAATGATAAGTGGGACCTTATTGTCTTGTTTCCCCCTAAAATAACTATTTTGGCATAGCTTAAATAGGGCTAAAATTATACATCAGCTAGAACATTTGAACATTGTTAAATCTTCCTTTAAAATAATTCATTTTGAAAAATAAGGCTACTGGCAATGTTTCACTTTATCTTTATCTGAACATTTGCCTTGGCATTTATAAGAGCCTAGAGCCTCATGAATGTGCGATCACAGAACACTTTCAGAGTTTCCAGCCTAGTTCAACATCCAAACGTGAGAAATTTTCCCAGCAAACAGACCATAAACAAAAATATGGATGGAGAAACATTAAGGGTGGAGGGTAGGGTGACTCAGGTGTGAAGGCTTCTAATTTCCTGAAGAAAATCCATTTTAATATTGCAGTTGCAAGCAGTTCTAAGAAAATGTTGCTATTTTAATGTTAATTTTGAGAATTGTCTTGTTTTTGCATTAATTTAAGAAACAAGTCATTAGAACAGCTAGCACCCACTTAAAGAAAACACCCATAGAGATTACTGGAGCCCAAATACCAGGTCTTAAGAGTCCTAGGGGCATAGACAGGAATCCCTGAGAAGACAGACTGCTCACTGCAATTATATTGTATAAATCAGCATCCTCAAGGTTCATTACATTTTCCCCCAGCTGGTAAAAGAGTCTCCCCACCCCACCCTCACATGCATAAACATATGACCTAAGCAAACTTGGGCTTTGCAGTATCAGGATCAAAAAACAAATGGCTAGGCCATAAAAGTATTATGTAGCTCCCAGGAATATGTCACTTTTACATCAGCAGAGTGTAAAAGCTCAAACCCTATTACAGGTTTAGTAGGGTTGTCGTAAAACATGAAATACACATTGGGTTGAAAAGATAAGAAATTTATCACAGATTTTTTTGTTCTTCAGAATTAAAGCTCTAAATTAGACAGAGAAAGACAAATGCAACTCAAGCTCTGATTTATTATTATTTTTTAATGTATATACTTCATCAGTTCATTGCCTTATCTCCTCAAGATTGAAACTAATGAGAGGCTGAATAATTTCATGTAAGCCAAGAAGATAGAAATTGGATATGTTTGGAATAGTCATTCCATAAAATATGATTGTTGTTATTGCTTCTAATTTTTGTTCAGTAGACTATCTTGTTAATTCAATAATAAAATTTACGAAGATGAATGAGTCATGTTTGTTATGTTTCTTTAAGCTCCTTGGATGAAAGGTGCTATAAAAAACCAAACTGTACTCTGTTGCATTATTATTTTATTTCATAAGCTCTGCAGCATAAAAAGCCCAAATAAAATATCTCAGTGGTTTCAGGAGGATAAACATTATCTTCTCAGTCCTGGGAATAGATTGTCAGGTTTTCGCGAAAGTGGCGACTTCTATTTTTGATTGCTGCTCAAGTTTTGAAAGCTCAGAGGCAGATATTGACAGGTAAAGTTTTCTTGGAGTTGTGTGAATGGAGTGTGTGTGTGTGTGTGTGTGTGTGTGTGTGTGTGTGTGTGTGTACTCAGATGGGAAATGGACTGCACAGAAGTTGAGTCAGACGTTTAATTGTCAGTTTATGGTCAATATTTATTTCCGGCTGCTAGTGTGTATTGCTATTGGAAAATTGGTGTATTGTTATTTTTTTTTTAAAAAAAAGGCTTTTGGGGGGGCTCATTTTCAGAAGTTGAAAAGAAAAATTTGTGTCTTGTCATCTTGTGACATCACTTAAATTTATATGTCATGCTCCAGAATTAAATCATTGAACAAAAATAAATTGAATGCCCTTCTGAAATTCTCATATCATAATTCCAAACTGTGTTCAGTGAATTAGGAAGTTTAATACCCTGACAGCATTCAGGAGGTGATAAAGATAGGCAATGCATATATGCTTCAAAAGTTAAGTAACTACAACAGACATTAGTATATGTCAAAAGGTGCCAACTGAATAATCTGAGGAATAAAAGCTGTGTATTCAGTAGCAGAAGTGGAGAAGCTGCCAAAGAATCTGAGGTAAATGGGACAGCAGAGTCATCAGATGGTGGGACAGGGACAGTGGGAGCTGAAGGACTGTCTGAAACAGAGTTTTCAGGGAGGGAATGGGGGGAGGTGCATTTGGACTTTTAGCTTGATAATACAAAACATTGAAATATTATCATAAATAGTTCTCCATTTTCTCCCTCGATTACAATTATTCTCAATTATTTATTTCCATTAAGTTCTCTCCCTTTTCTGTTTTTGTCCTTAATTTAAGTTTCTAAATATAAATATGCATGCTGCCCAGGAGAGAGACACATAGTTGGTCTCACTTTTCCAATAAGCACAAAAAAACAGGTGGCGACAAGCAATTTTGGTTGATGATAATGTTTAAAATATTTTATTTTATTTTATTTTATTTTACATGGGATTTTTTTTCCTGACTCCTTTTCATCCAACAGGCTCATGACATTGTCAGCAGTCCTGAAACACATTATATATTTGTTATATCTCTTTCTAATTCTATCTTAATAGTCTAGATCTGTTATCAGAAGTCTTGAAAGTTTGATTTAAAACAAAATCAGATGTAGAGAAATGAGAACCCTCATACATTGCCAGGGAGAATGTAAAATAGTGCAGCTGCCATGGAAAACAGTTTAGTAGTTCCTCAAAACATTAAACACAGAGTTACCTAGGACCTAGCAATTACCCAAGGGAAATGAAGATATATGTTCACACAAAAACTTGTATATTGATATTCATAGTAGCATGATTCATAGTAGCCAAAAAAGCAGAAACAACCCAAATGTCTTTCGACTGATGAATAAATGAAAAAGATGTGGTATATCTATACAATATTATTCAGCCATAAGAAGGAATGAAGTACCGTTGCATGCTACAACATGGATGAATCTTAAAATCATTATGCTGAGTGAAAGAAGCCAGTCACAAAGGACCGCACATTGTATGATTCCACTTATATGAAATGTCCAGAATAAGCAAATATATAGAGACAGAAAGTAGATCAGTGGTTGCCTAGGGCTGTGGGGAGAGGGAGAGTTGGGAGGAATTGGGGAATGATTGCTAAAGGATTTCTTTTTGGGGTAATGAAAATATTCTAAAATTAGATTGTAATAATGGCTGTGATCCAGGACAGGGCAAATTTCCCTGAGTGGTGGAGACCAAATCGTGCACCGAGAGAGGAAGAGGGCCCTTTGGCAGAGAGTGTAGAAAGAATTCAACACATATGCCTAAGTTAGGGTCAAAAGGAAAGTTTATTAGAAAAAGGGCAACACTCCATGGACAGAGCGCGGTTTCCTCTCAGAGGCCGAGAGTGAGAGACCTTAAGAGAGACATGGACAGTGAGAGAGACAGAGTAAAGAGTACTGGGAGAAAGACAGTGAGAAAGAGACTGAGAGTAAAGGCAGTGAGAGGAACACCATGTGTTCGGGGAATTCAGTTTATATATCATCTGTTATTTCCTGTGAGTTACAGTTTAAAGACTTTGTTTACCCATTTCCTTTGATACGAACATAGAGTGAGAAAGGGGAAGGGGAAGAGTGTGTAGCATGAAAAGATAAGAATAGTAGCCTGAAAGGCCTGCTGGCAGTTCCCAGCCATTAGTCCATAGGTTCCCTATGATTTTAGCCATAGCGAATGAATAATTTTATTTGTGTAAGGCAAACCACTTAAAGACTGTTTTTCCTGTTTCCTCTTCACAGGTGTGGGAAATAGGTTGTTAGCAATCCCAGCAGAAATCTTCCTTTGTTCTGCAGGTGTCCTGAGGCCTGGCTGCAGAGCTGATCAGCATATTGCAGTCTCTGAATGTAGCTTGATTTAACACTTTAATTCTCTTGCCTTCTCTCTACATTAGTTGCACATTGTGAATATATTCAAAACCATTGACTGTATACTTTAAATGGGTGAATTGTATGTTATGTGATTTATATGTGAATAAAGATGTTTTAAAAATCAAGCAGTAATATTTTTAAAAAGTCTTTTTTTGCTTTGTATTTTGGCTCTTGTCTTGGTAGTCTCAACCTCCTGCTGTTGTCTATACAATGACTCTTATTTCATACCAGATATCTTATTCTATAATTTCCCTGGATCACCTATTTTGGATTCTAGGACTTTCTAGAACTTTCTTTGTAATCTGTCTCAAGGTTCTCTTCCGCATCAAATGATTAAAAGAAAACAACTTTGTTTTTATAAATTCCTCTCTATGCTCAGAAATTGAAATTGGTTTCCTACCAAATGTGATATCAGGGAAATAACATCATTTTTACAACTGAAAACCCAAAGTTTCTGATGTAAGCTGAGAGTTTATTCTTTAAATGAGATAAGATTATAATATTATATGTATTTTTTAAATCAACCTCACTAGATGTGTACATCTAAAAAGTTCTAGCACTTTGTAGGTAGACATTTTATGAGGCTTTGTATTAATGTTGATATTGATGAAATCATTGCTCAAACACTTTTGTTAAGTTTGCCTCCAAACCATGATATGTGATTTTTAAAATATCCTGACTGGCAATACATTTCTGTTCTTTAATGGTGATTTACTTTTTAGCAATAGTCAAAAGCCACCCACATTTGATAGGCAGATCAAAAGACCAATCGGGAGAATATTTTTTAATGTCAAAAATAAAATATGACTCTAAGGTAATGAAACTTTTTTTCCTAGGTAACACAAACTAAATCTGAACTCACTTTAAAAATATGAGTTTCGAAAAATAATTTGAGTCTACAGCCATGCTACCCTGAACAAACCCAATCCCTTCTGATCTTGGAAGCTAAGCAGGGTTGGGCCTGGTTAGCACTTGGATGGGAGACCACCTAGGAAGTCCAGGTGCTGTAGGTGTAAAAAATTTAAAAAATAATAAAAGAATTTAAAAATAAGGGATTGTAAGCTGACAAGGTCCTTGCAATCTGTGAGGTCAACCAAGGGTTGCCTTGCCTAAAATAATAATAATAATAAAATTAATAAAATAAAGTTAAAAAGAAAAATAAATAATAAAAAAAGAAAATAATTTGAGTAGTGACAGTATTATTGGAATGAACCTCTGGCTTCTCACCAGATGCAATGCTAGGGACTTTACATAGATAATTACAATAAATCCTTCCAATAGTTCTGCAGGGTAAAGTTATCCCCATTTTACTGATAAGGAAACAAGGTCAGAGAAGCTGGACTATATATCCAAGTAGCCTCAGCTATCCTGAGGCAGGGCTGGTCCTCAGATCTCCAAACTGCTGACTCTCCATGGGGCCAGTTGGGTCATAAACGCTTTCATCTTTGTTTTAAAAGTTAGTGCGTTTGCTTTATTCTCGGAGTGGTTTACAATTTTTATGTCCTAATTCTACCTGTTGTGTGTATGTCCAAGCTTGAAGCTGTGTAGGGTCTTCCTCAAGGATCTAGAGCTTTTCTGCCCTTCCAGGCCTCCTTTCTTATCTCCTCATTTCAGAATAGAGCTACATGTTAAGTTCAACTAGCAACAGTTGAGTGCAGCACTTTTCTACTATAATAATACCAAGAACTTCTAATTTACCCTTTGTCAAAATTAGCACAAATTCAGAGTCAGTGGAATCCAAATTAATGAAGGTTTGTCATGTTTTTTCTGGGAACTCCTTGGTCAATCCTTATGCCATGCACTATTCAATGCTGTGCTTTTCAGCTCACGAAATCAGAGAACATAGTCTAAGGGAGCAGGGCCAAAGAAAGGTATTAGGAGGATAGTGTTAAAACCTGTAATAACATGTAAACCATGAATATAGCTAGGGGAACTATCCATCCATGGAATGAACATATTAGTGTAAATGAATTAAGAATTAGAAATTAATGAGGTCTATTAATTGAGTTGAATCCTATAATCTGGTAAAATTCAAATAGCATTTTCTTTTTATTGGCTTATGGACTGCCCGAATGAACACCACTAGAATGTTTGGAAAGCAGGTTTGACTTAAAAAAAAAAATCCAATACTTAAAATCTTTTAGGAGGGCCACACTGAAGTAGCTTAACTACCACTTGGCTTTAGAGCTGTGGATTCCTAGAATTAGTAATAATAATAACAACTTACATAGTACTACCTATGTGCCAAGCACTGTTCTAAGTTGATTCACTTCATCTTCATAGTTATGCAGTAGGTTCCATTATCATTATCCCCACTTTACAAGTGAAGAGATCAAGACACAGGTATCTTAAGCAATTTGCCCAGGATCACACAGCTAGTAAGTAGTGAAACCAAAATTTAAATGCGTTCTAAATCATTACATTACCCAGCCTCTCTTTATGCTATGCTGCTTCTAGTGTGAAGTGGCTTGGCAGAGAGGACAGGGCTGGTAGCTAAGGACAGTCTCTTTTTCTTGGGCCAAAAAGATTTTGCCAGGCAGTCTATTTGGAAAAATAAAAGTGTAGATCTTCAAAAACAGATGATTGGAATAAGTTGCCTTCTAATGACAAAAAAAAAAAAAAAACAACTAAGCCTTTCTCCCCTTTGTAATTGATTCTTTTTGTGGCGGATTGCATTATTGTTCCCATCTTGTCCTCCCTCTCCATCTCCATACCTTTTTCCCTGTAACTTTGTGGTTCCTCTCACTAGAGACTGAATCTATTTCTCCAGTCCTTGACTTCAACCTCAGCCATGTGATTCACTTTGGCCGAAGGGATCTTAGCGAAAGTGATGGAGCTTAAAATGTGCTTGCACAACTGGATTGCTTTCCTTTCGCTGGCCATCGCCATGAGAATTACGTTCTCTGGAGAGCTGGCTGGTCCAGGAGGATGGAGCAGATCTCTGAGCCAAGCCCAGCTGAGCCCAGCCTGCACCAGCTGACCCCTCTCGCCCCCCCCCCCCCACACACCACCAGTCTGCAGATGTGTAAGAGAAAATAAATGATTGTTGTTTAAGCCTTTGGATTTTGAGGTGGTTTATTTTGAGGTGGTTTATTTATTGTTGTTTAAGCCTCTGGATTTTGAGGTGGCAATAATTACTCCATTTTCTTTTTTATTTTAGGTACCAATTCCTCCCACCCATGAACAATCTCAGACACATTTGCCTATATCTAATTACAGCAAATACTCACAGCCACCTTTCCCTCTTCTATTACCTTTCTCCTTTACATGGCTTTATACCACTACACATCTTTTCTTTTGTCCTCCTTAGCACTTTTGATACACTTTTGCCTGATCCACAACTGCCTCTGTGATGGCATTGGTGACACTGTGACCGTGGAACCACAAGTGATCACTGTTCCTCTCTACTCTCATGCACACTGTGATCTTATTGGTTAAAATAATCCAAACAAGTATCTTTAAAAGGAAAATACAGAGGTCAGTTTTCAAAGGCCAATAATTCACTGACTCTTTTATTTTACGAAGTGCTTCTAAGGGATCATATGTGATTTCCAAATGGACTAGATTCAATCAATTACTACCTGTCCCTTTTCAGTAAATGTGCCTATAACAGTCATTTACATTTTGATGGAAACTTAAGTCACTCTTCTAAAGGGATATTATATTTAAATCACTCTTCCAAAAGTATTTATATTCAATTTATATTGAAATAATTTCAAACATACTCAGAAAAGTTGCAAGAATATTATAGCGAAATTCCAAACTCCCTTCACCCATGTTGCAATTAACATTTTGCAACATTTGCTTTATGATTGTCCCTTTTTTTTTCTCTTTCTCTGTTTTTTTCCTGAACCATTTGAGACTAAATTGCAGACCTCCTGTCCTTTTTCTCCTAAATGCTTCCATGTGCATTTCCTAAGAACAAGGACATTCTCTTATGCAATCACAGATAAATTATTCAAATCAGAACATTTAATGTTGATATAGTGCTATAATCTGATAGTTAATCTGTATTCAAATTTTCCCAATTGACCCAATAATATCTGGCGTAGCGTTTCCCTCCTTTTTTGGATTCCCTGAATCCAATTCAAGATCACAGATTGCAATTAATTGGCACATCTCTTTAGTCTCTTTTGAGCTAGAGCAGTTCCTTAGCCTTCCTTTGGCTTTTGTGACATCAACATTTTGGAGTTGTAGAGGCCAATTATTTCCTAGAATGTCTTTCAATTTAGTATTATCTGAGGTTTCCTCATAGTTAGATTTGGGTTATGCATTTTTAGCCGGAATGCTACATAGGTGGCATTTGCATTTGAAAATCTAATTGTGATGAAGACAATATGTCATAATTATGTTACATTAAAGACTCTATCTGCTAAAGAATAATTTTCGAGGGAGGAAGAAGTTGACTATTCTATTTCTATTCGAAGCCAATATTATTTCTCTGTGGTATACGATTGTGATCTAAATGGATAATATACTTTAACAAGAACATACTGTGATTACTGTCATGCAGTAATTACAGGAAGATTTTGGCTCAATATAAAAACCTTTCTAAATTTTAGAGCCACATAAAGGCGTCTTCAATTTTGTGAACCTTCTAACTCTGAACATCTCTGCTGGGGAAGGCAGGGAGGTCATTTAGGTATAAGACCAGGACTGGACTAGACGACCACTAAGGTACTTTCTGATCCCATGTGTTCCAGGAAGGCTGGTATCTCCATTCACCTTAGCTTTCTAATTGCAAGCAAGGATATCACTCTTTGAATCAATGGGAAAAGTTTTAGTATATTAAGAATCTGCATAGCATATGAAAAGATGCTCAATTTTGCTAAACATTAAAGAAATGTAAATTAAAACTGCTGAGATTCTACCTTTCACCTATGAGATTAGCAAAAATCTAAAAGTTTAACAACACATTGTGTTGGTGAGAATGTGGGGCAATATACTGTCTTATGTATTACTGATGAGAACACAAATTGGTATATAACTTCTTTGGAAAGTAATTTAGTAATAGATATCAAAATTGTAGATTAATTTGACCTTCAAAGAGCAATTAAGGTTTGCGGAATTCATTCTACAGATATACTTGCACACAAGGAAAATGATATAAGCACAAGGTTACTCAATGCAGCCTTGTTTGTAACTGCAAAAGCTTAAAAACCAGGCAAATGTCCATCAATAGAGAACTGAGGAAATAAATGTTTAAATATCCACCCAATTGAATAGCATGTAGATGTCAAAAATAGAGTGGTCTTTATGTACTGATTTAGAGAGAGCTCTAAAATATAGTAAGTGAAAAACTGCAATCGTTTTTATATGTAGAACAGTTATTTTACTATCTTACCTTTTTTCCTACTTCTTCCACTCCCTTACTATATGCACATTTGTTTGTATGTCCATATGTAAACTAAAAACAATAGTGAGGGGAGATGTCTTGGCAAATGGAGGACAAGGAATGTATTATCTATCCAAAAATTAAATTTAAAAATAAATAACCAGAATGAACAGAAAATGGTAAAAACAAACAACAACAGCAAAAAGATTCTGTTTCCCTTCCTGCCTACCTAGAGTTATAAACTCCAGAGGCAACTTTAAATGACTAGTGCAGGAGTATGAAATCCTAGCTACTTGCTTCTGATCTGAATAAACTTGGAGGTGTAATTTAGGTTCTAGAGCTCTCCACAGGATCATGCTTAGGTTGGGACTTTGCTTGAAACTGCACACTTCCTTGTTTTTTCCCCCTTCCATGTTCTGCTTCTCCCACTCCCTTACTGGTTTCTCCTAAGAGGACTTCCTTAGTAAATATTTGTATATGGTTTTGAGAAATTGGGGCATCATTGTTGCAAATTCCAACCCCACCATTCATACATCGCAAAAACTCCAGATTATATCTCATTATGCAATTATTTTATGTTGTATAATAATTTTAATGCTTTGCTTCTATGAGCAAATGGGCTTTACCACATACTCAACCATATTATCTATTTAGCTAATGTGGAAGTCCTGCCCCTAGGTTCTAGTATTTTAAAAGACTGTATAAATGGAATTTACAGTGTTTCATGTAGACCAATACAGAGTTAACAACAACAAAAAAACCTCCCATATCATCTTGGGTTATCTGCTAACCTCTTGAAGCAAGAGATCTGATTATCATTGTCATTATGTCATTAAAGCTCCAAGTAGAATTCAGCTAGTTTAATAACTGCATATTTGCATTTCTCCCCATAGAAGCTTTTTTTTTTTCAAATATAACACGTCTTTGCTTTTACAAAAAGACCAGTTTCCTGAGCAAAATTTTCTTTTTGCTCCTCCATAAACATCACCTTGGTATCCAGAATTTTCCTGCAGGTGAGGGCTTTGGTTAATTGTTTGATCATTTTAAGAAGCATCCTCAGTACAGCAAAAGTCAGAGAGAACATTTTTGCCCTTTGTAGGCTTCAGGTCTGAGACAAGAGGGATTAACATCTAGATCAGATGTCAGTAAACTAGAGCCTATAGGCCTACCCTACTGCCTGTTTTTGTATCCTGCCCCCCAACCCCCATGAGCTAAGAAATAATTTTTACATTTTAAAATCATTGAAAAAATAAAAAGAAGAATATTATTTTGTGACACATTAAAAATTAGGTGAAATTCAGATTTCAGTGTCCATAAATAATGTTTTATTGGAACATCACCTCGCTCATTTGTTTACATATTGTCTATGGCGGTTTTCAGTTGATTTGTTGCAACATTGACGACTGTCCTTAACAATTATCTTCTGTGGTCAGCAAAATAACACCACCATACCCCAGCCTTATCCCTGGAATTTGTGAATATGTGATCTTACATGGCAAAAGGGACTTAGCAAATGTAGTTAAGGTTATGGACCTTAAGACGAAGAAATTAGCTTGGATTATTCAGGTAGGTCCAATCTAATCATATCTAATCTCTTAAAAACAGAACTTTCTCCAGTTAGAGTCAGAGAGATTTGACAAAAGGAAAAGTCAGAGAGATTCAGTGCAAGAGGATTTGACATGCTATTGCTGGTTTGAAAATGGAGGGGATAACATGACAAGGAATGCACACTGCCTCAAGGGGCTGAGAGAAGCTGACTGACAGCCAGCAAGAAAGTGGGGGCATCCAGCCACATTGCAGTGGATTCTGCCATACACCTGAATGAGCTTGGAAGCAGATTCTGCCCACAGAGGCTCCAGGAACAGGGCTCTGCCACCACCTTGACTTTGTTTTTTTTTTTTTTTATGACACTAACCAGCTGAGCCCTAACCAAAGAACTATAAGATTATAAATGAGTGTTGTTTTAAGCCACTAAATTTGTAGTAATTTGTTTCAGCAGCAATAGGAAACTAATACCTCCTTAAAGCCTAAAACATTTACTATCTGGCCCTTTCTAGAGATATTTTGCCAAACCCTGACCTGAGTCCTTGCTCCCCAAATTGTGACCAGCAGCATTGGTGTCACCTAGGAGCTTGATAGAAATTCAGAATCTCATAATTAAACTAGGTGGGGGAATCCTTTCACAATGTATATGTATATCAAATCACCATGATGTACACATTAAATATCTTACAATTTTATATACCGATTATACTGCAATAAAGCTGAAATTTTAGCATATTAAAATAAAAAATTAAAATAAAAACCTCAATACCCATATGATATATGCCCATTATGTGAGTTTAATGTAAGGAGGAAGTAAGAGAACTAAAATGTTAAATCAAAGTGTAGTCAGAGCCTGTAATATACTGTTCAGCCCTACAGCCGGACCATTAGGAAACCTGTGAGCAAAGGAAGATTTATGCTGAGATTGCAAACTAACCATTTATCCATACCATGAAGGGAATACAGGAAAACAGGGTCTTTAAGTTGCACTCTACTCAAAATCAAATCATTCATTCCCTGTGGCTAAAACCATGGGGGACCTATGAATCAAAGGCTGGGAATTGCCAGCAGGCTTTTCACACTATATACTCTTATCCTTTCACACTGCATGCCCATACCATCAAAGGAAAATGAGTAAATAATGTCTTTAAACTGTAATTCATAGAAACTAAGAATGATATATAAACTGAATTCTCTGAATACGAGGCTTTTTTCTTGTCTTTGCTTCTTGTCTTGGCTTTTTGTCTTTGCTGTCTCTTGTCTTTGCTTTTTCTGTCTTGGTCTTTTTTTCTGTTCTTTAATAAACTTTCTTTTTAACTCTAACTCTGGTGTGCATTTGAATTCTTTCTTGCGCTCAGCTAAGAACCCTCTCAAATTCCCACTTGGGGGAATTTGCCCTGTCCTATATCATCTTCACCCATTAAAAAAAAAAGAAATGTAGAACTTTGGATCTCACTGAGATCTACTTTAACAAGATTCCCTAGGTATTCTTTTGCACATTAAAATCTGAGAAGCACTAGTCTGAAATTCATTTCGCTGTTGTCTTAGCTATTACCAATATGTTCTTAGCTGCCTTTGTCTGGATAGAGATATGAACAGAGATGTGAGCAGAAATAGTGACATTAGGGGAAAGCTGGAAGTTGGGCTTAGCTGGATATGTCATAGTTATCATCATAGTTGCAAGTACCCTCATCTTCATCCTCAGCATTATCATCACACCGAAGCAACATCAAACACCTGCTCTACCCCTTCCACTGCAAGTGCTATGGTGTATATTACCTGGATCTTTCAACTCCCCAGAAAACCAATGTATTTGTTCCTTAGGACGACTACACCAAATTACCACAACTAGATGACCTAAAACAGCAGAAACTATTTTATCACAGGTCTGGAGGCCAGAAGTTAGAAATCAACATGTCAGGAGGGTTGTTTTTTTTTTCCAAAAGGTTCTAAGGGAAAATCTATTCCAGGCCTCTCTCCTAGGTTTAGGTGATTGCTGCAATCCTTGGCATTCCTTGGCTAGTACATGCATCACTCCAATTTCTGCCTCCATATTTATATCACCTTCTCCTCTGTGTCTCTCTAATCTCCCTCAGCCTTTCTTGTATAAGGAGCCTTTCTTGTATAAGGACATTGGATTTAAGTCCACTCTAAATACAGGATAATCTCATCTCGAGATCCTTAACTTGATTATATCTACAAAGACCCTTTTTTCAAATAAGGTCACATTTATAGATTTTAAGAGGGTGGAGTGGGAATTTTAGAATGTGGATGTATCTTTTCGGAGGCCGTTATTCAACTAACTACAACCTCCATTAAGTATAAGTTGGTTAATCAAAGCTAAGATGACTAACTGCAGTGAGGAGTCTTAATGAGTATCTCAAAATGGGGAAATGAGCAGAGGATAGTTAGATGGTTTTAAAACCCGGAGCAGGTGATTTTAATAGGAGTCTTGCAAGGTAAAGTATTGTTTGAGATTGGACAGAGTTTATGCTGTAATAAATTTGGATTGGAGAACATGGTGAGGAGAGCCTTGATGTTTGAGCTTGTCACTTAACAACGTAGGCTTCCACAAAGATAAACTTTTTCTAGGCCTCAGGCTCTGTCTTCTGTGTAATAAAAACCTTGCTAGAAAGTATGCAGATAAGGCCTTCCCAGTCATTTATATCTTAACAGGAATGAGTTTGTTTGACAACTTTCTGAGAGTTCACTTTGATAAGGAGAGATGAACTTGAACCATGGTCCAGGCTAAAGGAGGAAGAAACCTCAGTTTTTTGGTTTTTGGTTTTTGGTTTTATTTTGGCCC
>NW_006440820.1:1520112-1546665 GCF_000325575.1 Pteropus alecto
CAAGTGACCTCTGTCCCTGCAGTAAAGCAAAATTCCAGTTTCTCATTATTCAGTTAGCACTATTAATATATATTAGATGTAACTGAGAAAAAAAAAAAAAGAATGTTCTAGCCACTTATATAAATATAGGCATTCCTTTAAAATCAGAATATGGTAAGGAACTTTGTCTTGTTCATCATTCCAAAACTATATTTGGCACAAATAAGAGGCTTGATCAATATTTATAGGATAGAGGCAAATAGGCTATAGCGATTAGAATAAATACATTAAAATACCGTAAGATATATATGCACATAGGATTTAGGCAGAAAACGTCCTCTGCTTGTTTATATCTTGCTGGTCAAATAAGTCCATTTCTAGTTAAGATCTATTCAAATCCCACTGATTATGATAGTAGGGGTTTTTGGAAGAAAAGGTGGTAATAGAAGTTTGAAATAGAAATATATAATTTGGTTCTTATTCTATTCTTAGAAGATTTAAGGTACGGTGCACTGTAACTGCATCTAAACTGCAGGATGAAGATAAACCTCTAAAATCAAATCACAACATATATGATCCAGACTGTTTTTTATAACAAAAATGAAAGCCAGATTGTACTATCCTCTTTGAAGCAGCCAGTATGTATTAAAGCAGAGAAAATGATAGTGATGACTGATTTTAATTTAGCACAATTCTGTCTTTAATAAATAAAATTTTCTCTTAAAGAAATTTAAAATATCTTGAAGAGGTTGTCAAGAGAGGAGAGACCTAAGATTTGCAGGGAAAAAAAAAAGGTAGAATGATGTTCTTATGGGGAATTTTGAAGAGTATTAAAATTGACTAATTTATTAGAAGAGTCTTTTGTGAGTTTATTACAAGTTCTTCATTATTGCAGATCTTCTAAAAGAGTTTAAAGGGCTTTTTAATGCAAATTGAACAGCACATCTTGCTTTGATGTTTCCTAAATATCTCACTCTTTGAAACTAGAATAGTAGATAGAAAAACCATATGAATTTTCAGGTTTCCCAATTATTTTAACTTATTTTGTATGATCCAAATAATTCAGCAGTGTTTGTTGCTATTTCATTTTCTTCCATAAAATTTTTATCTCATACACCAAATATCTGTATTAGTGTGTACTAAGATGCTTTATTAACTTCTAACATAACTCTGAGTTTACAATTCAGTTCAATCTTTCTGTGATATTAATATCCATCACAATTCCCTCATTCTCTGACAGAACCATGGCTCAATGTAAAACTATGTGAATGCAAAAAGAGGATCTTCTTTTTCTTCATTGCTTTGTTGCTATCAAGTCAACTCTCCAATTATCTGACGCACTTAAGGTTATTTGAAAACAAGCTTTAGTGCAAACCTTGCATCTTCTCTTTAAAACGTTTCAATTTATATGCCCCCAAATGACATACATCCTTCATCAAGTCACTGTTATGGAAAATTATACAACATCTGGAGACAAAATTAAAAAGTATGTGTCATATTCTTTCAATATCATATGAAGTAGAAGACTCACTCAAAGATTATCTAGGGGAATATACCGTATTTGCTCACTATTCCATCGATTAAGGGTCAAAGATTACATGATGTTACATGAAAACTTAAAAATTTTTGTTCATTAGATGCAAATAATTTCTGTCCAGTAGAAAAGATAAACCCAAAGGTTACAGTTTATTTGGTCCTGTAGGAAAGTTTTGTATTTAACCTGACCATTTTATCCTGACATTCTTTTATTAAACACCTAAGTACACCAATTTCCTCACATGCTCTCAAACCAGTCTTAGTATCCTACTGGTTCGTTCCCTCATTAATTAATGACTTGAATGAAATTTTTGACATAGGTTCTTTTTATACATGTATAAGAGTCAAAATTTTGCCATTTGTGAAAATTATACCTGAGTGCCACTTAACACCTCACATTCCCACCTACAGGCAAGTAGGTTCTAGACTACCCCTATGGAAAAGAATGCAGATCAGAGAATTTCAACATGAAAAACAAAATGAAAAATTACTTAGTTAAGAGGGGAAAATATCATCAGTCTTGGAAGAGAAAAAAAATAATAAATCAGTCACCATAGAAACCAATACGATAATGACTTTTATTTAGCCCTTATTCTGTTCTCTTTGTTGGAAAAAGGGAAGGACTGGGTTCAACCAATATGAAAGGGTAAGGGGATGCATTATTTGTAAACTAGAGGTATTTGATTCTCAGGTTTGGTTACAGATCTTTCTTCCTCTTATTGAAATCCCTGTGGTCCTTTAGTTGATATACGTAGAGTACTTCATTCCCTTTTTGCTCATTAAAAAGAAAAGTTAAGTCATCACTCAATTTTCTGAGGTACGACTCTTATCTCCTTGCTTATCCCCATTTTCAAAGGTCACCCTAGTCATAGTTCAGGCTTCAGCATGCATTTGGTTACTACCTGCCAGTGTCAGTCAAATGGAGATAAGCCATGTACCTCTCCTCAAGGAAGTCACAGTCTCAGAAAGAAAAGACAAAGGAGTAGACTGGACACAGTTCAGTGGAGAACAGAGAGACAGTCTGGTAAGATCTTCTAAAATTTGTCTATGACTAGGAATACTTAAGTCTAAAGTGAGAAATGGGGGTAAGAGGTTCCACCTTAAGGAGAGTTCCATCCTAATGAATAAAGACAGTGGGCTGAAGTCCACTGGACTTTCAGTTATTTTTCTAAGAAATGAATCAGGAACCTATGGATTAGGTACCCTATCTTTAGAAACTATGTAAGAACCTTTAAGTCTTATACTATTTATTCATTTAGCGAATATTTTCTGAGAGGCCCAAGTTTGTATTATTTTTAATTCTTTCAATTAGTGAAAAGCAATAACACATTCTTAAATGAACTGTCTAATGTGCTAAATTTTGGCGTTCTCTCCAATCTTGGGGGGTGGAGATGGGGAACCGAGTCCCAGGGATCTACTAGTGGGATAGCA
The DNA here is from genome assembly GCF_000325575.1 of Pteropus alecto. Taxonomy (NCBI): domain Eukaryota; kingdom Metazoa; phylum Chordata; class Mammalia; order Chiroptera; family Pteropodidae; genus Pteropus; species Pteropus alecto. The sequence continues at coordinate 1,523,059 of NW_006440820.1, forward strand.
GCTTTGGAAAGGAGATAAAAGCCAGGCCTGTGACATGAAAGTAACAGAAAGCCTGGGATTCAGTCTGGAACAAGAAATGTCCTCCTAGGGCACAAATAATGTAAGCCCACATAGCAATGTTTTATCAATGAACTTGCCTCTGTCATACACAACCTGCAGGCTGCCCATAGGTGTCTTCCTGCTACTATTATTTTGAGGTTCATTTTAACAAAACTATTTATTCATTTGTTCTGATGTAAAAGTATGCAAGCAAGGAAATAAATAAAAACACAAAATAGAAATCACCCATAATACCACATCACACAAGTAACACTTAGCATCTTGGTATAAGTCCTCCTTCTGTGTTTATTTTTTACATACCTGTATTAGTTTGTCAGGGATACCATACTGAAGCATCACAAACTAGATGGCTTAGACAATAGAAATTTATTACTTCACAGTTCTGGAGGCTAATAGTCCAAAATCAAGGTGCCACCAGAGTTGGTTCCTTCTGAGGGCTGTGAGGGAAGGATATGTTCTAGGCCTCTCTCCTTGGCTTGTAGATGGCTTTCTCCATGCCTCTTCACATCATCTTTGCTCTTTGCATGTCCCTGTATCCAAATTTCCCTTTTTTTATAAGGACACCAGTCATATTGGATTAGGGTTCACCCAAATGACTTCATTTTATCTTTTTTAAATGACTTTTATTAAAATATAACTAACGCAATATTGTATTAGTTTCAAGTATACACCATAGTTATTAAAGAAGTGATCACCGTGATAAATCCAGCAACCATATGACACTGTACGATGCTATCACAATATTATTGACTATATTTCCTATGCTGTACACCACATCCCCTTGATTTATTTGTTATATACCTGGACGTTTGAACCTCATATTCCCCTTCACCTTCCCCCCCACTTTTTTTGATTTTTCAATTACAGTTGAGATTCAATATTATTCTATATTAGTTTCAGGTATACAGCATAGTGGTTAGATAATTACATAATTTATGATGACTTCATTTTATCTTAATCACCTCTTTAATACACTATGTCCAAATAAGGTCACATTTTGAGGTACCAAGGGTTGGGACTCCAACATATCTTTTCAGGGGGACACAATTCAATCCATAACAATACCTGATATATTGACTGATCTGATTTTTTTGCACCCCATTTTCCACCTCTTAATCTTGCTCTGTGCCCAAAGAGCCTGTCCTCTATGGATGACATCAGTGGCCCCTCTCCCTCTGGCTTCCAGTTGTGTTGAGCTAATAAGAGACACTGGCAGAAGAACAGAGGGCAGAATGAGGGAGAGATGTAGTGTTTATTTGCTTCATTTCCCCGCCCCCTCATTGTCATTTCACACCTAGTGGTGGTAAGGGTTTCCTACTGTTCTTAGTGCTTGGAAATCTCGACATCTTTTTTGGTTTTCTTAACCCCATCTACACCTCTATAAGTAGTTTTTTTTTTTTTTTTTTTTTTTGTTAAACGCACCTCAGTTAAGTCCTTTGGTATAGCATGAATTTCTTACCAGGACCTTGAATGCTACTTAGACGTACAGCATATTTTATATAGTTGGCATACTATTTGTTAAGAAAAAATATTTGAAGAATTAGAAATAAGGCAAAGGAAAGGCGGCATGTCCTTTCAATGTCATACTGGGATCATTGTGTAACAGAAATATTTAATTCTCTAGGAGAATGTATATGCGTTTGATTTTACTCTTTGATAAGAGCCCAGATACTGTACAGTTAATCTACTATTAACTTGTAGATTATTTCTGTCTGGTAGAAAAAAACTACAAAAGTTATGGTTTTATGCCTTATGAGTTATTTAATCAGTTTTGTATTTTATGTAGCCCTTATTCTAACATTCTTTTTATTAATGCCTATAGATATACAGTACATTAAATGCTCTTTGAACCAGCTTTACAATCTCACTGATACCTTCACTAATAAATCAAATAAATATTTGATATATGGTTATTCTATATTTATGAGTTTATTTTTTAATTATTTGAAAATTATGCTTTAACATACTTCATACAGTTTTGCATTATATTTTTTTTACACCTAACATATCGTCAACTAATTTCACTCAATCATTCCCCAAATGTCGAGGATTTAGGTTGCTTCTAGTCTTTAGCTATAAATAAGCTTTGCTGATGATATTCACTTTTAACTGTAGTTTACATGTAGGCAAATGTTTGTGGGAAGAGAATGGTATAACGTTTGCCCTGGGCCTTTACCTCCCATATTCAGGATGGTCCTGCCTTCCCTTCCTTCTCTGTCCTATCCTTCATCCCATTTTACCCCCATTACAGCCACCGAGGTGTCCTTCTGGAACTTACAGCCAGTTTGTGGCATGGTCATTTTGAGGTATGGTTTGAGCATACTACATTCTAACAATAGCATCTGACATGTAGTGAGTCTTTACTATTTATAGACACTGTACTAAATACCTGATATGTATTATCTTTTTTGGTTCTCGTGACTACTAGTCAGCCAGGCCTTGTTATTGTCTCCCATTCTCCCTGTGAGGAGGCTAAGATTTAAACTCCAGTTTGATCATAATGTCTGTGCTCTTGAGCACTGAGGTAGGAATTGACATGTTTTGAATCCCTGAGTGAATGAATAAATGAATAGTCAAAACTCTTCTAAATAGGCTTAGCTGGAGAGCCAGATTGACAGAGCCTCACCACGGGCACAATGCTGGCTGGGGCTGCCTTCTCAGGCCTCTTCTTGGCCTCTCTATTTATAGTTCTCTATGTGTTCTGCTGGCCTGCTTTCTAGTTCAGGGGTTGGCAAACTTTTTAAAGAGCCAGACAATAAATATTTCAGGCATAGCAGGTCAAATATAGTCTCTCACTTTTTCTTCCTTCCTTCCTTCCTTCCTTCCTTCCTTCCTTCCTTCCTTTTCCTTTTCTTTTCTTTTCTTTCTTTCTTTCTTTTTTTAACACTTTAAAAACATGAAAACCATTAGCTCACGGGGAGAAAATATAAGAATATATAGGGTGAAAGGCCTGCTGGCAGTTCCCAGCCTTTGATCCACAGGTTCCCTATGGTTTTAGCCATAGGGAATAAATGATTTGATTTTGTGTAAGGCGTGACTTAAAGACTTTTCCTGTATTCCCTTTATGGTATGGGTGAATGGTTAGCAGTCCCAGGAGAAATATTCCTTTGTTCTGTCTGTTTCCTTGTGGTCTAGCTGTAGGGCTGATCAACCTATTGCAATCTCTGAATATAGCTTGATTTAACAATTAAAATGTTCTCTTGTCTCCTCTCTACATTACAACCACTACATTCTTAATTTTGGTTATTGTATATTTTTACTTCTAGAAATTTTATTTGGTTCTTTTTAACAGTTACCAGTTCTCTGCCAAATTCTTGATTTTGCTTTTTATCTCATTGGGAAGGATACTTATTTTAGAGTATGTGTCTCATAATTCTAATATCTGTCTATACCCAGTGTGAGACTTTTTCTACTTCTATAATTTCTGCCTTTTTTTTTTATGGCATCCTTCTTATGTGTCTCATTATTTCTTGTCAAATGCTGGTCATTGTATTTGCAAAATTGTTTATAGAAACAATTCCATGCATGGATGTTTTCTTCCTCCAGAGAGGATTTATGCTTGCTTTTGTATGGTATCTGGGCATGCTAGCAGTTTGGGATGCCCATAAGCACTAGCCAATTCAGTGACTGAGATAATTTCAGGCTGAGCTATAGATCTTAGAAGAGGTTACTTCTGGTTGTTGGATGTAGCCCTTTGGGGTAAAGATCCAAATCTTCCCCTATTTCCTTGACAGGTTCCTCAGCTTGACAAAGGAAAAATTCTATTCAGCTGCTCAGCTTCTCAGCTTCCCTGCTAGAATTTGTATAAGTATCCAGTGGAAAAGCAGCTTTCTGAGCTTCCTTCTTCTCTTAGGTCCTAGGCAGGTAGATCTAGTTAGCTCACAAGTGCCTTTACACAGATGTTTCATATCTCACCCATCTTCTCTAGTTGTCCTAAAGTCATGTGCTTGGGCCAAATCCCCTAGCCTGCCATTCCAGAAGTAGGAATTCATAGATAAATTCTCCATGCAAAGAATCTTATCATAGAAAGAGATGGTTGAGAAGAGGCTTATACTGTCTTTCAAAAATTCCAAAGAAGATAGAAGAAGCCATCAAACAAACGGAAAAAAAAAACCCACTAACACATACCTGTGAATTTGGTTTAAATTTCCTACTGTAGTATATTTCAATATACATCAGTTGTTGAGTCTTTAATAAATAAAAATGTTTCTAAGTTATTATCTATGTTATAGTATATTCTCAAAACAACAAAGATTAACTATATTTTGAGGTACTTGTTGAAAATTTAAAGTTAAACAAACCAAATGAAAATACTTTCCTTTGTGAAACAATTTTGAATTGTAATTTTAACAGAAGGATTCTTGAATTAAAAAAAAAAAAAACAATTCCATATTGAAGATGATTTTCCTGTCCTCTATCATATATTCCAGCTATTCAGATATTCCCCATATTTGCTATGTTTCCTGGGCAGGTTTTGGTTCATAAAGTCCTTTTATTAATATCCTGGTTCTCTTTCTGTGCACATAACAAGTGGGATTTTCTAAGGATACAAGATATAAAAAATGTTATACTCCGTAATGTTACTGGGAGAAAAAAAAGAAACTCTTGCTTTCACTTGTAAGTCAGGGCGAGGCCCTGAGTGGGGAGCAGTCTTAACCATACAGATTGTAGGCACTCTCCAGAGAGTGCAAAGGCACCCCAGAGGACATGGAAGTAATTCACAGTGTTAGCCCAGCAACTACTTGCCTTGACCGCTGTCCTACAGTTGTCTCTTGGAGGGAGACGTGACAACTTTGGTCCTCATCACTGGCTGAAAGAAAATCTCTTTGTTTATGAAGTTAAAAGCTAAGATAAAAGGTTTACCTAGGGGACCTCTTTCCCCTAACTAGCCCAGTGATTACAGGGAGGGATGGGAAAGGTGTAATATTCCAATTATCAAAAGAACATTTTCACCTCATACAATTTCTGCCCTGCAGCTGCTACCTGTCTTCCCCTCTTCTTCACTACCTACTGTCTCCGATTCTGATATATTGGCCAAAGTGGGTGAGTGTGAGTCTCTCCAGTTATTTCAGATTTGCCGAACCACCCTTGTCATGCCCAAGCCACACCTTCACACCTCCCCTCTCCTTTTTTTTTTTTTAATGAGAACCACTGGTCTGATGTTTCATGGATTTTCTTCTACTGGGCATTTTTTTCTCTTGGTTTATATTTGCCCAGTCATTTTTAAGATGGACAGAAGTTTTCTAAAAAGTTCCCCCTTCCCCAGCATCCAATGTAGGTCATATCTTCTACCATGTGACATACACTGTCCTGTGTCTAGATGAAGTAGATTTATAAAGATGCCATTCTGGTAGACAAGAAGAGCCAAGGACCTGAACCAATGTTCCAAACATTTTTTTCTTTATTTAGTATTACTTAGATTCTGTGGAGGTTTTTTTCCCTACTTTAAAAATATAACTTATATATAGCAAATTCACTCTTTTTAGTGTAATCTTCCGTGAGTTTTGATAAATGTATACAGTTGTGAAGTTATACTATAAACGAAATAAAAAAGAAATCCATCATCCCAAAGATACCCCCAGGCTCCACTGTAGTCAACCCCTTCACCTACTCCCAGATCCTGACAACTACTAATTTGTTTACTGCCCCTATACGTTTGTCTTTTCTGGATTGTCAAATAAATAGAATCATAGAGTATGCAGCTTTTTGTATCTGGGTTCTTTCATTTTGCATAATATATTCCTACAGGTTTTTGCATACATCAGTAGTTTCTTTTTTTTTTTTTTATTGCTGAAGAGTGTTCTATGGCCTTGACGTATCTCAGCTTACATAAACATTCATCCATTGAGGGATATTTGGGTTGCTTCTAGTTTTTAGCAATTATGAAAAAAAGCCTAGGTTTAATAGTGGGCAGGTTTTTCTGTGAACATAAAATTTCCTTTTTCCACAGTAAATATCCAGGAGTGAGATTGCTGGATTACATGATGTCATCAGGACAAAAAAGGGGTCCATCTTCCTATGCACATCTAAGCCAAAGAAGAGATACGTGCAGGTTTTTGCAGCAAAGAAAGTAAGGTTTATTAAAAATCGCAAGTCCCGGAGACACAGGAGGGGTATCGCTCAAAGGCCTGACTCCCTGGGTGTCTCAGGAGTGCAGATTATATAGGGAAAAATCAGTAATCATGGAAATTAAGGGAATTGAGTTCATGCGTGTTGCAGATTGGACAATAGAAGGGGGATGAGGTAATCAATCATCGCATCCAGTTCTGGAATCCCGTGGTCTGATCCCATGGCCTGGTCCCATGGCCTGGTCCCATGGCCTGGTCCCAAGGCCCATAGGGATCTTGTTCTGCCTTGATGGGTCTGGGGCTGAAATACATCTAAGGCCAAAATATTATGCCTAATCCAAAAGAAACCTATTATTTTCATGATTAGAGACCTGAGGCTTGGCTAATCTCATGCCCTAAGGCTTAATGATTAAAGGAGCAGGCATACAGAGGATAAGGGTGGGAGAAAAAGGCAAGTAAGTCACAATGCCGTTATCTGGGCAAAACCAGCTTGAATCAGAGAAAAGAAAACTATATTGAAGAAATGAAGTTATAAAGTTTGCATGTGGTTACAATAGGAAGTGTATGTTTAATCTTACAAGAAATTGCCAAACTATTTTCCAGAGTGGCTATATCATTTTGAATTTCCACCAGCAAAGAAAGTTTTAATTTCTCCTCATCCTCACCAGCCCTTGGCATTGTCATTACTGTTAAGAATGTTATCCATTACAATAGGAGTGGAGTGGTGTTTCACGGTGGTTTTCATTTAAATTTCCCTAAAGAGTAAAGATGTTGAGCTTCTTTTCATGTGCTTATTTGCCATCAATGTATCTCTTCTTTAACAGAATGTCTCTTCAGATTCTTAGCCCATTTATTAATTGGGTTGTTTGTTTTCTTATTATTGAGTTTTGAAAGGTTTTTTTTTTTTTTTGAGAAATAACTCACATACCAGAAAATTCACCCTTTTAGTCTATAATTCAGTGGTTTTTATTATATTCACAAAGTTGTGTAATTATCCCCACTGTTTAATTTCAGAACATCTTCATCTCCTCAGCAAGAAACCCCTTACCCCTTAGCAATCACTTCCTGTTCTCCCTTCCCCAGTCCCTGGCAACCACTAATCTACTTTTCGTCTGTATAGATTTACCTATTCTGAACATTTCATATAAATGGAATCACAGAATATGTAACTTTTGTGTCTGGTTTTATCCATTCAGTATAATGTTTTCATGATTCAGCCATGTTGTAGCATGTATCAATACTTCTTCCTTTTTATGGCTGAATAATTATACTTTGTATGGACATACTACATTCTGTATATCCATTCATAAGTTGATGGACATTTGGGTTGTTTCTACTTTTTCACTATTATAAATAATGTTGCTATGAGCATTCATGTGCAAGTTTTTATGTGGACATATGTTTTCATTTCTCTTGTGTGTATAGCTATGAATGAAATTGCTGAGTCATATGTTAATTCTATGTTTAACTTCTTGAGAAACTTTCAAACTGTTTTCCACAGCAGCTGCACCATTTTACAGTCTCACCAGCAATGTATAAAGGTTCCAATTTTTCCCCATCCTTGCTAACACTTGTTATTGTCTGTTTTTGTTTTGTTTTGTTTTGTTTTTTTAAATTAGCCATCCCAGTGGGTGGGAAGTGGTATCTTACTGTGGTTTTGGTTTGCATTTTTCTAAAGATGTTAGCCATTTATATATCTTCTTTGGAAAAATGTCTGCTCAAATCCTTTCTCATTTTATTAATTAGGTTATTTGTTTTTATTGTTTAGGTTTGAGTTCTTCATATATTACTGATACAAGTTTCTTATTAGATATAAGATTTGCAAGTATTTTTTCCATTCTGTGGTTTGTCTTTTCACTTTCTTGATGGTATCGCTTAAAGCACAGAAGTTTTAATTTTGATGAAGTCCAATTTCTTTTGTTGCCTCACTTTTGGTGTCATAGGTAAGAAACCTTACTCTAAAGTCATGAATATTTATGTCTATGTATTTTTCTAACAGTTTTATAGTTTAGCTCTTACGTTTAGGTCTTTGAGCCATTGACTGATTTTTATGTTGAAAGATCCTAGCAGTCTGGGATAAATCCCACTTGGTCATGGTGTGTAATCCTTTTTGTATGTTGCTAGATTCGGTTTCCTGGTATTTTGATGTTGTTGTTGTTGTTGTTGTTGTTGTCGTCGTCGAGGATTTTTGCATCTATTTCATAAAAGATGTTGTTGCGGGATTCTCAAACAGAGAGACAGGACACCGAGGCTATAAGCAGGAAGCAGCGTTTATTGACGCCGGCACCGATTCAGCGATTCTTATCCAAAGGCTGAGCCCCAATTGTAACATGGCAGGTAGTTTTATATAATCTTGTACTTCCACATTCCTACACAGTTATAGATATTCCATATAAGGAAGGAGAACATTGATTGGTTGCCAAACTATAAGGAAACCGTCTTAATCGTTTAAGTGGGTTTTCGGACTGCTGCATCAGCCAGAGAGTCCTGGGGAAGGGTCGGGGATGCAGTCAGGAACTAACTCATTCGAGCAGGAAATGGTCAGGCAGGGTCAGGCTGCCAAAATATTGGGTCTATAATTTTATTATCTTTTTGTGATGTTTCTTGATTTTGGTGTCAGGGTAATCCTGGATTCATAAAATGAGTTCGGAAATGCTACCACCTATTCTATATTTTAGAAAAGTTTGTGAAAGATTAGTGTTAATTCTTTTTTAAATTTTTGTTAGAATTCACCCATGAAGGCATCTGGATCTAAAATTTTCTTCATGGAATGTTTTTTGATTACTAATTCAATTGTTTGACTTGTTATAGGTCTATTCACATTTTCTATTTATTCTTGAGGTGGTTTTGGTAGTTTGTATCTTTCTAGGAATTCATGCATTTCATCTAGGTTATCTAGTTTGTTGGCATATGATTGTTTATACTATCCCATTATAATTCTTTCTATTTCTGTGAAGTTAGTAGTAATGCCACTCTCTTTCATTTCTTTTAGTAATTTGAGTCTTTTCTTTTTTGGTCAGTCTAGCTAAAGGTTTGTAAATTTTGTTGATCTTTTCAAAGGGCCCGCTTTTGCTTTCTGTTTTTCTGTTCTCTATTTCACTCCTTTCAGTTGCGCCACTTTCACATCTTGTATTTTGGGGCTATGCTGTTATGTTCACATATATTTATAATTATTATATCTTTTTGATGTATTAGTCTCTTATCATTATAAAATGTCTTCTTTGTTGTCAGTTAAAATTTTTGTCTTAAAGTCTATTTTATATAATATTAGTACATCCACTACAGCTCTTTTAGTTACTATTTGTATGATATGTATTTTCTATTCCTTCACTTTCAGTGTATTTGTGCCTTTGAGACTAATGTATGTTTCTCATAGATACCATATAATTGAATCATGTTTTCTTATCTGTTCTGCCAATCTCTGTCTTTTGATTGGAGTGTTTCCAGAAATTGCCAGAAAAAGTCAGATGATGGCAATTCTCTTGGAATGGGGCTTTGAGGGAACTCCAAACTTCTATCCCCAGTGGCCACTAGTTTTCACAGCTATTTTTTTTTTGTAAGACTGTAGGATTTCAAGATTTCTAGGAGCTAGAAAGAGGAAGATGTCATGAGGAAAGTTAAAGTATCACAAAGCTCTCTATTCTTACTGAGATTCCACTTTTTTTCTTGAATAAACATTCCTTGAATTGTTGTAAGCCTTTAGTTACTTTCCAGAGTTATGAAAAGCTGATTTTGACAATTTTTGTCAGTATTCTCATTGGTCTTAGGGAAAAACAAATTTTCAGAGGTCTTTACAATTCCTACAGATGTCACTTCTCCAAATCTGCTTTTATACCTAACCACCCATAAAGGAAAATCTGCCAAATGTTTATTTCTTATGAAATTAAAAAGTACAGATCTATATATTTTTCTGCATTGGAAAAATAAAACTGAAAACATCTTATCAGGCAGGCACATTTACGAGATACAAACAAATAAGGAATGGAGAATAAATTTTATATAATCCAGAAAGATAAGGAGCAATTTGCAACAGTACAGCAAAGCAATCCAGATTTTAATTCCATACTTTACAGAATTCAACAAGTTAATGCACGCAAACTCCAAATTTTCTAAACATTTTCTTTCTACCACCCGAATCTTCCTCAGATATTAAATTAGTCTTCTATTGTTGCCATAACAGATTACCACAAATCTAGTGGCTTAAAACAACACTATTTATTTGCTCACCATTCTGTATGTCAAAAGTCTAGTAAAGTTCAAGTATTTTCTTTGTTCTGGGTCTCATAGGACTGAAATTAAGATGTTGGCCAGGCTACATTTCTCTCTGGAGGCTTTGGAGAAGATTCCTTTTCCAAGCCCATTGAAATTATTGGCAAAATTCAGTTCCTTTAAGTAGTACAACTTCTGGTTGTCATCTGGGGGCTGATTTCTGCTCCAAGAGACTATCTACATTCTATGGCTCGTGGCCCCCTTTTACTCATCTTCAAAACCAGCATCAGTGTGCTAACGCCTTCTCATACTTTGAGTCTCTCTGACTTCCTCTTTTTCCCCCAACCAGAAAAAAACTGCTTTTAAAGAGACTTGTGTGGTTAGAATAGATTCACTGGGATAATTTCTCTGTATTAGGGTCAACTGTACAACATAACATAACATAATTAAGGAAGTGATCTCATCGTATTCACAAGATCTGGGATTAGGGCATAGAATCTTGAGGGAGCCATTATTAGAATTCTGCCTACCTAAGTAAAAGTCAGTTTGTTTGCAAAATGATTGGACTAACTGAAAGTTTGAAGACAAGATATACACTTACACAGAAAAACTATTCCTCCAAATTTTTACTTTGGAAATTTTCAAACATACAAAAAAGTAAAAAAGTGGAAAGAATAGTATAAAGTACACATATATATCTACCAACTAGGTTCAAGAGGTTTAAAATCTTTGCCGTATTTGCTCTATCTATTTATCTATCATCCATCTATCTATCTATCTATCTATCTATCTATCTATCTATCTATCTATCTATTTCTATCATCCATCTATCTATCTATCTATCTATCTATCTATCTATCTATCTATCTATCTATCATCTATCTATCTCCATATAAGTATCATGGTATCACACTCCTGAATATTTGAACATGCGTCTCCAAGAATAAGGACATTTCATAATATCACCAAAATGCTATTATCATACTTAGGAAAATTAATGATAATTTCCTTATAGTATCTACTATGTAGTTCATATTAAAAATTCTCCAATTGTTTGAAATGTTTTTTATAACTTTTTTTTTGAAAAATGATCTAAGATTTATTAACTGTATTTGTCTTGATATTGTGGGGGAGAAACAAACTTTTCTCTACCCTCAAGGTTCTTCTGGTTGGTCTAATAATCAAATAGACACAAGACAGATTAGCAAGAGAATATAACTAAATTTAATACATACACATGTATGAGAAACCCACATACATGAGAGAGTCAGAGACCTCACACATGTAAGAGAGGTTCAAAGATAGGAAGGGGGATTGAGGTATATAAGACATCTTGAGCTAGGGATGAGATAATGTGCCTTGGGTGCATCAAGGGGTCATTGCAGGATGATAATAAGAAAAGACATTTAATAAATAAAAGTTTGTCCTGCCCTTTAGGTAGTAGGTAAAAGATGGAGCTGAAGTTTCTCTTGAGTCAGAAGCTAAAACTGCCTTTAGCTCAAAATAATCTGCATACCACTGAAGCATATCTTGGGGTGGCTCATTCTGAACCCTTGCAATATCTCTTTTGTGTCCTTTAACCTAGAACTGTCTCCACTTTTTTTTATTTGCATTTTATAGACTTTGAAGAGGCAAGATTGATTTGTGATCTTGCGGAATGCCTTACATCATTCTTGATTTGACTGACTGTTTTTTTGTGGTAACATTTAACTTGTTCTCTTGGCCCCTGTATTTCAAGCACGAAGTTGAAAGGTAATAATATTTCATAGGTTATGCTGTTTACTTCATATTGTATCATAATAGGAGTACATAATATCTGTCCCAGACTCTCCCACTCTTAGTTCTGTTAAGTTTGATTCCTGAGTTAAAGTGACAACCACCAGATTTCTCCACTGCAGAGGTATGTTTTTCCCTTTATAACAAAAAAGTTATCTGTGAGGTGACAATTCGGCACCATGCAACTATTCTGTTCTACAGCAGCCTGACATCTAATAGTTGTGCCATCCACTGAAAATCCCTTCCTCAATCAATCGTGTCACTAGGGTTTATACAATGATAATTTTCTAATTCTGTCATCCTTCTACGTTTATCAGTTGTAATTCTTCTGTAAAGAAGAGGCTTTTCTCTTCAATTAACATAGGTGAAATACTTAATTTTTTCTAATTTTAAATTTTCAGCAAAAAAATGATGTAAAAGTCTTCAGTGGTGGCAAATGAGTGTTTTTCTTTCTTTTTCCTTTTCCTTTTTTATTATCAATATAAACTTACAAATTTTACTTATAATCAATTACATTTGTTATAGTTATCATTATCATCATTATCATTATTTGATGCTCCAATTGCTCAGTCAAATTGGCCAGTGGGAACCCCCTCAATGTGATGCCAATATCTTTTAAAATGACTCCATTAACCTTGGAGGTTTTTTTGTTTTTGTTTTGCTTTCTGACATAAGACAATCTAGGCTCATCTTGAACTTTCCCTGCCCTATATCTGGAATCAGCTATCTCTCCAAGAAGTTTTGATTGCTTTCAGTGGGGAATAGAATTCAGAAACCAAGATGTGAGTGCTAAATATTCTCATTGCCGTTGGGGGCAAGTACATATGTTCTAGCCCAGGGGTCACCAAACATAAGAAATTGTTGCTCTTAATCCAAATCAATCCCACTGCTTCCTTTTGTAAATAAAGTTTTATTGGGACACAGTCACTCTCATTTGTTTATATATTGTCTGTGACTACTCTCATGCAGCAACAGTGGAGTTGAATAATTGTAACAAGGAGGGTATGGCCTGCAAAACCTAAACTATTTATTATTAGCTATTTACAGAAAAAGTTTTCCAATACTGATATAAACATCTAGGAATTATATTTATAATAATAATATTCCATGTTTATGTTCTTAATTCAAATTGGACCATGAGTGTTTTCCTTAATTTCTCGTATTTTTATTTATGTCTCTATTTTCTTAAGTGAAAGTCTTGATTCTTAAAAAATGGACATAGTTATATGTTTTGCTTCTAAAAATAAAATTACTGAGGAAATTTTAAGATTTCTTTGGTGTTTTTACATTATGCCTTTATAATACATTCATTAAGAGTGTACAGAGTACTATGCTCAAGTCATTTAAAATAATTTTTTTATCTGTGGGCAATGTTATTGATTTGATATACGATTAGGTTCATTTGTTTCATTTTATTCTTAATTTTAGAGTTTGCTTTATATTCCTTTGTATATTGATATTATTTTAAAATATGTAAAACACAACTCTATTGGAGGGTTTTAACAGGCCTATTAAAAACTAATAAATTAAGACTACAAAATACCTGTAAGAATATAGAAGAATTGGACCATACAATTAGCAAGCTTGCAAAAACTACCCAGCTCATTTTATGGAGTTAATAGGATCTTAATGCCAATAACAAAAAAGGAAAATGCAGGAAAAGTATAAGCCAATCACTTACAAAGACAGGTACGCAAACCCTTAACTATAAAGAGAAAATTAGCAAACCTTATTCAGCAGTATGTATGTATGTTATGTTAGATGGGTAGATGGATGATAGATGGATAGACAGAGAGACAGATACCTATAGAGACAGTATGACCTGAAAGTTGAAACAGTAGACTATGAAGCTGCAATGCCTAAGTTTGAATCTCAGCTTCACCAATTACTATCTTTATAAACATGGACAAATCATTTAATTTCTTTGTGCCTTAGTTTCTTCACCTGCAAAATTGGGATAATAATAGTATCTACCTCATAGGGTTGCTGTGAGACATCAATCAAATAGTGTATGTAAAATACTTCACATAGAGTGCAATATAAATGTCAGCTGCTGTTATTGTTGCTGTTTTTATTTATCGAAGAACATCTTGTCCATAGAGTGGTGTGGCCTATGGTTTCTACTCAGAGTTGACCAACAAGCCTGACCTGAATAATGAAAAAATGATGAGAACTTCCCATAAAGTGCAAAGTGGTAAACCTCAGCTCCCCAAATCTGCCTCATTCACTTATAGGGCTAACATCGATGATACCAGGAGGCTGAGCAGCACCAATCGATGCCCTGTGTCCAGAAGGTAATGTAACATAGTGGTTGGGAGAGAAGGTTCTGGAGTCAGACAATCTGAGTTTAAATCCTGGCTCTACTGTATACAAAGCATCATCTACTGCAGGCTTCTTAACCTCTCTAAGCTTCAGTTTGCCCATCTCTAAAATAGGAACATTAGTACCTACCCTAGACTTATGAGGATTAAACAAAATAATACATGTCAATCACTTAAAACAGAGCGTGGCACTCTGTGTTAGCTATCATTATTATTTTTACATTGTTAATGAACTTGTCACCATAGAGGCAGGCCTTTAGCAATGAGGAACATCTTTTTCTCTCCTGGTCATGAGGAAAGGTCAGTGGTGGACAACAAGAGAGACTTAAGAAGTCTCATTGATTCAGAAAGTTAGAATTTAAAGCGTCCTCAGAGAGCTACCCTCCATCCTCTCCTCGCTGAGTTGGGATATGATGCACAGTCAAGTCAGTGCACACTTAGGGTCTGGGGGAGTGGGGTTAAGGGAGTAAGCCTGAACATTTGTCTTGAATTTCTCAGAAAAGGGAAATATGATAAGACAGATTGCTCCAAGGACTCCTACTGCAGCATTCAGGGTGTATTCCTCCCCTTAGGCAGCAAAATTTCCTTTCAATCATGTGGTTTGAAAGATACCAACTCCTTATTAATTACACAAATAGGGGCTGCTTCTCATTTTTCCTCTCTTGGAATTCATGTCAGACCCTCAGTATTGCAGTGGCCAGCTCAGAGAGGCCTCACAGTTTCCAGACTTCTCTGCACTTGGCAGGAGTTTTAGCTGCAGATGACAGAAAGCCAACTGGAATCACTTATGCAAAAGAGGATTTGTTGAAAGGACACTGTGTAGCTCCTAGAATCAAGAGATTTGCTAAATAAACAAGAGTTGCAGAAGCAAAATCAGGACAGCTCCAGAGACCTCATAGATTGGAAAGAAGTTCCTTAAAACCAGTGTACTCTCTCTGCATCTGTCCTCTGTGCTTTCCTCTGTGCATCTGTGACATTCTCTCAGACCAGCTTCTGCCCAGAGGCTGAGACCAAGGTTCTGGTAGCTTCTGGCCTCACATCTACTCAGTTTTACCACCCAATAGGAAAGCGGCCTCTTTCTTTCATTCTAATTAAAATTATCCTGGAGGATGCAGGTTTGTCTTAGGTCATAAGCTCATCCCTGAGTCCCATCACTGTGGCCAGGGATCAGGCCAATTTAGTCAGATGCTACCTCTCACCAATCACTGTGGCCAAGGAGGTAGGGTCTCTAAGAAGATGACAATTCCCATTTAACCCTAGGGTTAAAGGAGCATCTCCCAGAAGAAAGCAGTTGTATCCAGAAGAAAAGAAGGGAGCTGGGCACAAGGAACAAATTGAAAATACTACAGCCTCATTAAAGACAAAAATCTAATCTTCGAGACCTCGTACTTATCAACATGATTTCTGCAGTCATTTCAGATAAATATTCATAATACAGCAAGCCCCCATTTAACCAATATATGAGAAAATGTTTCCACATAGGCGATTTTTCTAGGTAACTGAACTTTATCCTTTTAAGTGCTAAAACATGTTTCTTTAGTTCATTTTTTATAGTTTCTCGAAAATATGGCAGGAACAATTTTTCTTGTTTTTATAGAAAGTGTCCTGAACAAAATTTAATCATAAGTTGTCACCAAATAATAATTACCAATTATTGTATATTAAAGACGTTATCCTGGACCAATGACGCATGTAGAGCTATTTGCCCCTACGGCAAGGGCACCAGACTACATATTTTGATTTCTGATGTCATTTTTAAGTTTTTGGCCTCATGTTCTCAGGTATTATTTCCCACTGCTGTCACCATGCCTATCTCTAACATCTTTTTCCCTTAAGCACCTCCCCCTTGCTTATTTGTTAATTCTAACCTATCATGGATTGGGAAATCAGATGCCTAAAAATGTTACAATATTGTGCAGCATATTTGCAAATTTAGAAGCTAGAATTTACTGCTATGTGAAGAAATAGTCTCTAAGTGAAAGCTGGGGAATCAGTCTATCAATAAATTATGAGAGCTCTTTAACACTTATCCAGGTGTTCTAGGCATTCGTCATTTTCTTTCCTATGTTTACCTGTCTTGGTTCACATATTTATTGTAGACAGTTGAGTTACCAAAAGTTTGATTTTATAAGAACTGAGGTGTTTCTTTACTTCTTCTCTTCATATTACCTCTTTACCAGATTATGTTCTCTTTTCATTTTGCAGCATCCATTTGTCTTTGAGTCCTCACTCAGCTAACTATTTTAGTTCATCTCCAAGAAGCCAAAAACATGGACCCCTCCCCCTCTTAAATCAGTAAGTGAATATGCAAGAAAAAAAAATAGCATTAAAATTTATACTGACCCAGCAGCTTCCTGACATGGAAAGAGAAAATTACATAGAGATGAGTTTTTCTGTAGATAAATCACTATTAAACTCTGTGTGAGTTCAAAATTAAGAGTGAGCAGTGCTGAATTCTGGAAATTGATGAAAACATTTCTTTGTGGGAAAGAAAGCTTGCAATAACAAAAACTGACATGGAATTGAGAAAAGATCTGAATTAAAACACACAAATCCAGCTTTTACCATAGATAATAAAAATAGAAAAAAAATCAGCCCACTTCTCTATTACTAAATGAGAGTCAATTGAAATGATTATGGCCTACAAGTTCCGGATATGAAGACCCACTCTGGAAACTTCATCTCCTAAAATAGCAAGTCTGGCTCCATTTATACCTGGCTAAACAACAGTTTTATTGGTCGGTTCAAGGGAAATAAAACTGATTGTATGACAGAATTAAGTAGATATTCTAGTTCTCCGGCTGCATAATAAACCACCCCAAAATTTAGTAGCTTAAAACAGCAACATTTAATTTTTTTGCTCACAAAATCTGCAATCTGAGCAGGACTCAGCCAAGGACAGCTTGTCACTGTTTAACTCCATGTCAGCTGAGGTGATTCAAAGGCCAGCTCCATTTGGCATTAACAAGAACAGCTAGAAGGTTGAGGGCTGGAATCATCTAAGGCTCCCCCATTCACACATCTGGAGTCGATGCTGAGGAGACTCAAACAGCTGCAGCCTGGGACAGCTGTTGCTCTTCAGGCATCTCTCTCTATCTTTATAGGGTCTTTCCATGTTGATGCTCTAGCCTGGTGGCCTCTAGGTAGCTGGGCTTCTTACATGATAACTCTGGGATTCCAAGGCAGTTGTCCCAAGAGAGCAAGAGCCTGGCAGAAGCTGTATTACCTTTTATGTCCTAGCATCAGCAGTTGCTCAATGTCACTTCCTCTGCATTTTATTCATTAGAAGTGAGTCACCATAGACCATCTCACATTCAAGGGGAGGGATTAGATGCCACCTCGGTGGCCATAATGTCCAATAATTTATGGGAACAGTTTAGAACACCACAGTCCGTAACTGTTTGCCTGAGGAAGGAACAACAAATATTACTAGATCAAACTTCTTAATGTGGCATCTCCAGACCTAATTCCATTCCCCCCTTAATCTTCTAATAGCTCTTCCTGGCATCTCCTCAAATATATCAAGTATCATAGGTATCCTGACTCAGTGCTTATTTTTGGATGAATCTGAAACAGAAGAAGAGAATAAAGAGATGAGGTGACTGGGTAGTTAGTGACTATGCTTTCCCAGAGGCCTGGCAGTGAGGAAGTTCTGCTGAGAGCAAGGTGGTCTCATAGCACATGTGGGTTCCATCAGAACAAGATCTCTAGAACAAAGGCCTAGATGGAAGCTACACTGGTATTGACTTCAGAGAATCCAGCCTGATCAAGGAAGTGAGAGAGCTCAGATCTACAAGTGCTCCAGAGTCACCAAATGTTCTTCTCATTTACATTCATGATGTAAGGGTTCTTAAAAATAAAAGCAATCATAATAAATGCTTTAGAGTTATAAGTTGTTTGGGCTTTGTAAAGTATATCCACATAAATTCTCTCATTCTCTGCTCTGTTATGACAGCACTTTTGATTACTTCTCCTCTACCAAATGGCAACAGAGGCCACTATCCAGTTCATGGGAGGAAATTAGATCAGTCTTTGAAAGAGTGAATTCCTATGTTGGGAGAGGCTCAGGTAGCTGCTTGCAATGATGGTTTCTATTGATCAGGGTGAATTACCGGTGTTTTCATGAAGTTCTCTGATAATCAAACTAGAAGTAACTACTCTTTCTCTTCACTCTCATAGCATAATGATCACACCTTTATTTCATATTTATTCTCTTCTTAGTGCCATTTTGGTTAGCTCTTTTTACATCCTACCATATTCTCTATACTTACTAGAGAAATGTGAACTTTTGAGCATTAAGAACCATTTTGCTCCATTTTTATTTACTAAAGCACCTACATGGTGCCTTGCATATATATATTTGTTGAGGAGTGAATATATGTCCATAAGTGAATAAACGATATAAAAACTTTAAAACAAAAAATGTGAAGATGTATGAACATCACACTCCTAAACATGAAGGATGACTCTTCTAACTAGAAAAGACAGAAAAAATAAAATAAAAACACATAATCTTGTTTATGTATGGTATGAAGAAATATTTTAATATTACCATCTATCCATTTTGATAAGCATGTGCTTGGCATAACTTAGTGGGTTTACATCAATATTTGCATCATTATCATCAACAGAGAATTGATTTTTAATATTTTATAGCAATTTTATGACCATCTCATTTGAAAATTGCATAGATATTATAAGAGACTCATTGTTTTAAGAAGCTAGATTTATGGAAGACATTTCTAGCATCAAATGAAGAGGAGCCTCATCAGACATTCATTGTAAATGACTTTTCATATTGCCAAGTCAATTATTGTGATTCTGAGACACTGAACCTAGAAAATGATTTTAGAGTCAGGAATTTTTGATTTGTAAGATGTGAAGTGAATGGATGTCTTTACTTTGAATTATTATCATAACCAAAAATAGATAACCTATTAATTTTTGGAGGGAAGAAGACTCAAAGGCCATCTCATGGGCAAGGAGATGATTGTCCATATAAGAAAGCAAATTATGACTTCCCTGACATGGACTATGCCACTTCCTCTATGAGCAGAATATGGGATGGTTTTACTTTCTCGAGGTAATGGGGCACTGAGTGCAGACTGGTGCAGCCTGGAGCAGGGAGAATGAAGGTGGGCTTCTTTGCACCAGGATCAGAGTGATGGCTATTCTAGCTCAGTGCAGGTAGGGCAATACTCTTCCTATCTCCCTTTCCTGGAACCAGCCTGCTTGCTTTCTGATTTTCAGTGCACAGAAATAGTCTCACTCAAACTAAAAGGATCTTACCTGCTATAAGGGACAACTGCTTTTGCTCGAAAATAAACACCTCTGGGAGAAAGTGAGAAGGCAAAGCAGATGTCTTTCCTCTCTCCTTTCTTGTGAGATGGGCCTTGAATAAATAGAAAGAGGAAACTCCGAAGGTCATCCTCGATTTGAGTGTTTGTCCCACAGGTAATTTACCTTGGCCTGTGCCCCACAAAGGATAAAATAAGGTTCATTATAGTGATGATACAGCTCACACTCCAGACCTTCAAAATTTACTGGAATCCCAGAACTACTTCTTTCCTTCCTTGATGGTTTGAGCATCCTTGGAGACCTCACCAGTATCCCATGAGCTTCCTTCCTCTTGTTACCTCATGCTATTTGTCTTTTCGTGGTTTGCATACTGATGCTTGCCAAGCCAAGCCTCATTTGCTCCTCTTGGTCCTCAGGTTCTTGCTTTCCTGTGTTCATGCTATATCTTCTCCTGAAATATGGAAAGAGGGCCCATCTCTCCCCAGGATGTCTTTTTTTCAGAGACACAAAGCAGAGCTCAGCATTCCTACCCCCAAGTTCTTCTAGAAGCTCTAGAGGCAGAGGTGCACCAGCTCAGTCTCTCCATTTTTTCTTAGAAGCCTAGATAAAGTCCTTTGGGCAGTTCCATCATGAGACAGTGCAAGGGACACTGCTTAGTGTTGACAATGAATAACATGTATCCCATGATGTAACTTGCCTTCGGCTGTACCCTGGGTCTCTCCCTTCAGTGTGAACTCCTGATCCATCTATTTCTGTCCAGAACATTAAGAAGTGTTTGGTAAACTCCAGATTTGGGCCTTAGGGGTGGTGGGGTAGGGCAGATCTCAGGAGTCATTAATACCAAGAGGTATCTTGCACCCGTTCAGAAAAGACCATTCCAAGTAGCCAGCTGATATGAGCTGGGTGGGACTATACCAGCATACAGGAGAGTAGGGGACCCAAGAAAGAAGATCTTAAAGCCTCAGAAAGCCAGAAGGAACCTTATTCAAAGTAGTCCTTCCAGACATGTGTTTCTGGGGTGAGGAATCAGAAGCAGAGGTGAGAAAAGCCATAGGTATGCCTGGGAAGATCAGCAAACACTTGGAGAAGAAGGATGGGAGCCTGGGGACAAAAAGCACAAGCAGTAATCAAGTTCAGGTATGACATGGTAGGCAAGGCAGTTTCAAATTCAGGACTTTGTCTGCAGAGCCTCTTTCCTTGGAGTTAGGGTAGTGCTGTGGAAAGGGATATGGTGCCTGTTTTTTTTCAAGTTCCTCCAGAAGCAAGGCTGGAAACAAGGACTTGGTTGCAGGTAGTTTATTTGGAAGGTGATCTCAGAAATTAAAGGAGAGAGTGAGGACAGTGGGACAAGGAAGGAGAAAAAGCTAAAGAAAGGGTGCCTCGATGAGCTGGTTACAACTGCGTATCCATTCTGGGAACCACTGAGGAATCATGTAGATTGAGTCTCAGAATTGTCTCTCCGGAGGACTATAGGTGAAATCATTTATCCTTGTACTCCAATCTCCCCCTGGTGGGTGTCCCTGGGCTTTACCTCCTCCCACATTTTGGATGTCTTGTTAAAAAGTTTCGGGAAAAGCCCTTAGTTAGGAAAACTAAGAAGCTTTGGAGCTTGAGGCCCATTCATGCCGACTACAGCTAAAGTCAGATAGGGCCAAGGAGATGTGAAGCAAGATACAAAATCATCCACCACAGCTCCCTAGCACAGCCTTAGCAGGCCAAGCACACCTAGCCCAAAAGTGATTTGACCTGCTGAGCTCACAACGACGCACAGTCGACATGCTCACCCTGGCTCTGCTGTTCCTTACAGAGGTCAAGATTTGATAATAGATGAGTTTCTCACCCCCTCCTCAAGGAGACTGGGTCCCATATATTCTTTTTAGCCACTGTGTCAGTGAGAGCTGCCTGGATCATCAAGGGTCAATTGGGCAATCTGGTCCCGACTTATTTATTTATTTATTTGCCTATCTGCAGAGTTTGAGATAAATATGCGTTTCCTCTAGAATCTGTAAAATGTTGCTATTCCCTTTATTGTTTAGCCTGTCTAGTCTGTAAATTCCTTATCAATAGGCATAGAATAACGTCTATCTTACCCATCACTATATCTTCAGTGCCCAACTCAGTACCTGCCTACCTTTTATTGATTTTTAGTAAATATATGTTAAATAAATGAATAGATGAAAAAATTAATGAGTGGGCAAATAATATTTGCGTCTCATTCTGACTCCCCTACTCGCCATTCAAATCCCCATGGCTTCTATCCATTTTAGGGAATTCTTTTTTTCCTTTGATATTTTCTTCCCAGTGTTTCATTCAGTTTCTGCTACCTCATCCCAGGATCTGAGTTTGTAGTCGATTAGCACTTGGGAACTAAGAACTGGGGTTAAGAGGATGTTGGGCAGAGGAATACAAAGACCCAGGGAATCATGGCACTGAAGACCTTTGGTGAGAGATTGGAGAAGGGGGCCTCTGATGCTCACCTGAGGATGATTCTGATGATAGTTGACTTGATGGTGAAAGTAAAAGACTGTTTGGCCCCATCATCTGGACTCTGTGCATATGTATTATGGTCTATGTTTGGGACTCTCTTCTAAATCACACAACATAGAAAAATGATTCAAGTGATCATTTTCTCAACTGTTCCAAAGGTGGTACATAATTAGTTCCATACTAGAGAGACTGAGAGAAATTAATTTATTACATACAATGGATGCCTTAGAGTTTAATTCTCCCAAAAGACTCTAGCTGAGAAAGGTTGGTCTATACTAAGATTTTCTTTCTGATAATATACAGTATCTTCTCACCTTTCTAAATTTGAGAGGCATCGCTAAGTTTATGCAGAAATCCAGATGACCTGATCGAGATCACATAGGCCATACCACTTCTGTCACCCAGTGTCCTATCAGGACGATTCCCCATGTCATGAAGAACTCCTCCAAAGCTCAGTCTTCAGTGCTACACAATAAATATTTCATCATATTGATGAACCAAAGTGCCTCCAATTATTTTTCTGCTGTTAGGCATCCTGGATGCCTCTAATTTTCCACAGAGCTTTTTTTTTTATTCTTTCCTAAATTAAAGCAAACTCAGTAGCAGTATGGAGTCTGGATTTGATGAGGGAAAGATGCAAGACAACTTAGCCAGCTATTGCAATGGCTCAGAATGAGATCTTGACTCCAGATGGAGGCAGAACAAATAAAACAGTATAGACCAAACCAGATTTGCAAGAAAAAAAAACATGTTGGACCTTTGAGATATTCAGATGTTTGTTTTACTCCACATCATATCTTTCAAATTTTAGTTTTATGTTATGGTCACTTAACCAAATTCTAATTTTTTAAAACCTGCCTTCTTGAAACTTAGCAAAGCACTTTGGTTCCTGGGTGATTGCTTCTTCTCCATTCTCCCCTTAAACAAATTCTAACTCTGCTGTGACCGTTGAACAGCCCTGAGTGAAGAAAGAGCTGAAGGCAGCTGACTCCTTGGGGGTCCTATGCCCTTGGGCATCTGCTCTAAGGAAAAGAGACAGGATGCATACCTCTGCCTGAAGCCAAAGGCTGCTGGAAACAAAGTGCTCCCATTTCCAAAAGAATTTTTCACATTATTAATTGAAGAAAAAAATTTTCAATTATCTTAAAGTTTCAGGATTTTTCTCTACAGAAAGGTATCACTCATACCAACAGAGAATCTAACAGTTTAGATGTCTAAATGTTTTCCTTAAGAGTCAAGATTCTAGATTTTGAATATGTTTATTTGATTTTTTAATAATATCAATGTTTTTAAATTCAAATTCAGACACGCTGATTCTTGATAATTTGGAGATATACATATATTTTTTTCAAAGTAAAATATATATTATTTATATAAAATATATGTTA
>NW_006440820.1:1546822-1551270 GCF_000325575.1 Pteropus alecto
ATATATATTATATAAAATATATGTTATATATATTCAAAGTAAAGATGCTAGCGAGAGCTCTACATGTGATATTTACTGTATTCCTGTGTTGGATACCTATGCAAGAATCTAAAACATATCTTAATACCTTGCCAAGCAAATAAAACAAGCCTCATAGTGAATTCAGACATCTGCTTTGCTCTCTTTCAAGTGCATGCTTCAGTCAAAATAGATTGCTTTTTTTGAGCATTATAGAATATGGTTGCTATCAGTTCTCACTTAGCTCTTCAGCTTTGAGACCCTCCCTCAAAGTAACAGTCATATAATGGAAAGGAGAAAATTCTTCTGGATGCTCAGTTGTTTATTTTTCTATGTTAATTGTATTGCCTTCATCCCAGGAGAATTTGATAATTGATTGTCCCAAATTTCAGGTGTCAGAGATAATAGATAATTCCCTCAATATGTGGGATGAGTTCTAAAGACATTCCAACTCCATGAGTCTATGGTTTTTCAAGTCTATGTTCAAGCTGTTTTGGAAATAGTTTTCTTAACCAATAACAAAAGTAAACTCTGAATTTTCCTTCTACAGCAGTCCTGTACTTCCTGAATTAGTCAAGGTCAAATTCAGCTGTGAACTTCCCACTGAAGCTACTCTTAATATCTCAAGTCCAAGAGGGTCACAACAAAGTAGAAACCAGGAAGATTGCTGAAACAATGTGGCAGAAACGTAGAACCAGAGAAAGTATAATAGAGCTCTTGATTAAGAAATAAGAAAAAAGATATAAAAATTAGGGGAACAAACTGTATAATAAAATCTGAACACTTTATTTTGGTCAGTGGAGTAGAGACACTACTAAATTTGAGGGAACATTAAATTTACCACCTGGGCCTACAGAAAACTATTGCCTGTTAGCAAATATTGCTGTCTTATTTTTCCTGCATTGCTGTGACTTGGGGTCCTCACAAACGGTGTCTCAGCAGAGAGGCTCTTTAACTCTGACTGGCATAAACCTATGAGGAGAGCGTTGCCCCTTATTTTTTTTGTTCCCTTCACACTTGCCTCTCCGAATACCTTGATTCTACCAATCACAATGCTGCAAATGATGTGGTCTGGTGGAAAGGGACGATAATATAAGAGTTAGGAGACTTGTTCTAGCCCTCTTCTAGAACTGGCAGAGTAACCTCAAACATATCTCATCAACTTTCTGGCCTCGGTTTCTTCTTTAGTAAAATAAGGGACTTGGTCTAGATGATTCTATAATTATTCTTCTCTATCCCATATAAACATCACTCTGAATTTAAAACTCAGTGTCAATAAAGCAAATGAGATTTTGAGCTATTCTGAACAGCTTTCTCTGTTGGGTAAGAGAGAAGGACAGATATCCTGGGCATCCAGCCCAAAGCACATGTGTTCATCTGGCAATGTGTTAAAGTTGGTTCTGGGAATGAGCCTGGTGGAGTCCTAATGGGAAGCCATGTGTCACTGTAGGGTGATCATCCTATTGTGCTTGAGCCCTGGATGGGGCTCCAAAGCTAACTAAGCTCTCTTTAATCTAAACATCCTAATGATCTTAAAAATGAGAGATAAGAGCCCCCATGTGCTTTCAGTAGTCATAGCTGCTATCAAGGCCTCTTGGAAATAGGCAAGAGACTCATGACCTATGGTCTTCCCTTCTGACCTTAGTAACTCATGATTCCCCAACATCACCCTTGTCATAGGCAGCAGGAAACATGAACTGGGCCATTTAATAATGGAAGCTATCATTCACCAAGTACTTACTTTGGGCCAAGCATCTGTTGAGCACTTTATAGTGTTTAATTCTCACAGCAGCCCACTCAAGTCAGTGCTATTATTATCCTCATAATACAGATGAGGAAACAGTACAGCAGAGGCTAAGTCACTTCCCTATAGTCAGACAACTAGTAAATGGCAAAGCTGGAAATCCAATCCAGGGACCCTAATACCAGAGTCCACACTTCAGAAAATAGCAAAAACAAACAAAATCTTTTACTTTGACACAATTTCAGACTTCAAGTTGAAAGAATAGTGCAGAGAATTACCCCTAAATACTTCAATGTGTGTTTCTTAAAAACAAGAACACTCTCTTATATAAACATGGTTTAATTGTCACTGTACTGTCAATTAGAATTAAAACAATACTATTATCAGATCTTCAGATCTTACTTAGATTCTGCCAATACTTCCAATTATGTTTGTTATAGAAAAAAATCTTGTGGTCGAGCATCAAATCCATGATCACACATTGTATTTAGTTGTTACATTACTTTAGTCTCTTTTAACTTGGAACATTTCCTCAGTCTTCCTTTGACTTTCATGATTTCACATGGTTGAAAGGTATAAGCTAATTATTTTTTAGAATATTACTCAATTTGGTTTGTCTGATGTTTCCTCATGTTTAGATTCAGGTTATCCATTTTGAGCAAGAATACCACAAAAATGATGCATTGTCCTTCTCTGTGCATTTTATCAAGAGGCACACAGTGTCGGTTGGTTCCATTACTGGCGGTTCTAACTTCGATCGCTTGGTTAAGGTGGTATATGCCAGTCTATGTCCCCCTTTGCAATGAATCTCACCCAGAGCCCACACTCTTAACCACTACAAAATACCTCTCCACACTGGTACTGTGCTATTCATTGGAAATATAAAGAACCTTGAAGAAATTCTCCTCATACAGAGCTTACAATATTAGTAAGAAGACAAGTATATGATGTATTACTTCAGCATTTATCCACGAATTGTTCTATGAGTCCCAAAGTCAGAGTCAGAGGAATTTAGAAGTGTCAGGATTTTGAAACCTAAGGGCTGGCTCACTGTGGAAGACAGGTTGGGAAGCTACTCCAGCAAGGGAATTAGAAAGGATGGGTTTGGCGTCCTGGTACTTCAGGGCTGTGCAGAGCCCTAACCAGGAGGTGGGAAGGGTCAGAAACATTCTGGGCACTGATTTAAGAGGGCCGGAACAGGGTGTCATTTTCTCACACAAGAGGATCCTGGCAGCCCTTCTAGGGAGCTGTTGGAAGGGAGAATCAGCTGAGCTGAAGAAAGTTGGAATTCAAGGCCTCCTGAGAATCAGGGAATGTGGCCAGATTCAGGGTGGGTGTGGCCAGATACAGGAGTCCCGCTCTGGCTGACCCAGAGCAGCTCTGAAGAATCTGACTGAATAACTCCCTTGCTTCCAGGCTCTCATTTCACCAAGTCTTAACAGCACCAGGTGCTTTAACATGCATTTTCTCAGGAAGTGTTCATGGTATTTCCAGTACCAAGGTCAAGGACTCTTTGCCAGCGCAAAGGTTCTTTGTGGAGGAATAATATGAGCTAAGGTAGGAGGGATAGATGGGGCTTGTCTGGGAGATACTTGGGTGTGCCACTCAGAAATTACTTACAAGGTCTTAGCATAACAAAGTGATGGAGAGGTTAAAATTCTATCTCTCATTTCACTGGCTACTCCTAAACTCAAATTGGAATCTTTTCAGAACAGCATTTTCACCTGCTTCTATAGTAAGAATGAGAACTGGCACTTCTCTGAAGTACCCTTTGCCTCCAATCTGGTTTAGAATTAAAGTGATCTAATTAAATGGAGACCTCATTATATTCTGCTCTAATCTGCAGTACAATCATAATACAATGATTATCTTGAATTATTATTGCACACACTTTCACCCATTTATTATTATATGTCTCTATATTTTATGTTTCAATGAATATTGTTCCATACTCTTCAACACTTAAATAATATTCACTTTAAATGTAGCACTGTGCCTATAATTCTCTGTAAGTGCGAGTGCTTGTATTGCAAATAATAAAAGTAAGTACTATTCTGGAGGTTGAAACAAACTAAACCATGCCTGTAAGAAATCAGTTGGCATCTTAATAGAATTTTAAGACATTGACATTTCTTACCAATATTTCTAAAAAACACATTTTAAAGGGGGTGATTTTTGTAGCCTTAACAAAAAATTTTTGGAAGGAAATAGTAATTCTCTCTAAAGGTTTTTGTTGCCTACTAACTATATCAGGGACTTTGCTCCCAGAAGGGAATTGATTTAAAACAAAAACAAAAACAAAAACAAAACTCTTTTCACTGAGATTTATTTACACACACACGCGCACACACACACACACTCGCACACACAGACTTGACCCTTGAACAACATGGGTTTGAACAGCATGGGTCCACTTATACATAGATTTTTAAAAATAAATACTTGTATTCTTTTCAATCTGTGATTGAGAGTTCATGGATGCAGACAGCCAATTGTATGCATCGATATATGCCATTTTATATAGGAGACTTGCGCGTCTGTGGATTTTGGCATCTATGGGGGGTCCTGGAACCAATCCTCTGAAGGACAACTTAAGTTTGGGGGGAGTCAAAAGTTATATGCAAAAAAAAAAGTTATACGCAGATTTTCGACTGCATGGTGAGGATCGGTATCCCTAATCCCTGCG